>NC_056741.1:1086190294-1086327794 GCF_019279795.1 Protopterus annectens
TCTGTGTTGTCATACATTTGTGTGTTGTATGTATGTGTAATGTGTGTGTAATGATGCCTGTACCATGACCGCAATCACATGTGTGTTACAGGGTATGTGTGTGTACCTGGCAGCATGTATACTCTGTGACAGCAGTATGCTGGCTATAGTAACAACTGTGCACATATGTCAGGTAGGGTTATGGCATCAAAGACTAGGGTGGATTACTGTTGAAACTGTAAATGTGCATTGCATTCATTGCATGGGATGACAATATTCTTCATCCATTAGCTTGATACATACCCCAGTGTGAGGTTGTGCATTGTATCCCACACAGTGTGCCGAGTGTTTGTGTATACTACTTTGTTGTATGGAGTGTGGCAGGCACTGTCAGACAGTTGTGGGCTGAGCACTGATATGTGGTATTGAACATGTGTATCCCCTGATAGACAGATGCTATATATGGCAGTTAAGTGATATCAGTACATTAGAATATTAAGTGTGCCACATGACTTGCTCACATATTTTTCTTTTCCTTCCAGGGTGATGGTGCATCAGCGAAACCCACCTTATACAGCAGCAGGGGGTCAGGAGATCCACCAGAGCCTGGTGCAGAATTACTGTGTGCTGTTTTCCAGGACCAGCCAGAACCAGCATGAGAGGGCTGCACTGTGACAAGATCTTGTCCATCGGGTAAATGAGATAGGCAGGCATAACCGGACATATGAGCAGGTACGCCATCACTACAGTGATTTAATGAGACATGTAAAGACACAACGAAAGACTAGTAATAAAAATAAAAGTAATCCGTAGACTGATTTCACCGTTTATCAAAATTTATTATTTAAACACTTAGCGCTTTCACCCAGCCAGTCCGTGGGTTTCATCAGAGTAAAAAACAATTAAAAACCTTTTTCAGTTTTATATAGTTCAAATCTCTCTGCAACCAATCAGTTGTCTACATTAATTAAATTAATTTCCTATTACTTTAGTTACGTTAATTCATTTAATTACATTAAATTAAATTAGATTAAATTAAGTTAAGTTAGCAACACAACGCCTCACTTGTAATACAAACCAAAAAAGTTTTTCAGAAACAAATGCACTTATAAAAATATCACTTCTATTTATAAATTCCCTGTGTATGAATTTCAGCTCCGAAATTCATTATTCCAACCCACAACAATGTTCGTGACATGGGGTGTTTAAACCAACAACTACAGGATTTCGAAAAGACTTTGAGAAAGTTTAAGACACTTCAAATGGACAACGTTTATCTTGAGAGGTCATTGGAGCTAAAACAGGTGCCCAAAGGACTTCGTATGTTTAAATTACCGTTTGGGTTTGAACATAACAGTGAGTTGTTAAATGAACTTATGGACATTTTTGACAATACAGGTATGGAATTGATGAGGTTAATTATTAAGAATAACAATTCCAAACTTGCCAGGTTGAATGAAACATTGATTGCTTTAGATAATAGTATAAGAAATGATTTACTGTTTGAATACAACAAACATCGATTTGATAATGTTATTATTGACATGGACAGATTTGTTAATAAGGGATTGGATATAAAAAATAGTAAATTACATAGGGATACTCGAGACTATGTAAACAAAAAGGCGTATGTACATTTTAGGGAATACAAGTGTTGTATAACTACAACACATAACAACACAGGTACGAATAATCACATTAATGAAGGTGATGGCATGACACAGCAAACAGAAAGTCAAAACAATATAAGGGGACAATACAACAAGGAAAATATAGACCAAGCTTTTTTAGAGGAACCATATGTAAGGAGGTCAGAGCGTATAAGGGATCGTTACCAGGGACAACACCTACAAAAGTACCAAAGGAGACACAAAACCAATTCACACTATTAAATGAACAGGTTGACACATCAATAGACAAAGTTGAAAAAACCTTTGAGAAGGAATTAAACACCTTGTCTGACATTGATGTAACACAGAATAAGTATGCAGAGAGAGAGAAGGAATTATATGACAACAGTATGCATAATGATTCACTTTTTTCCAAATGTGTTGAAAATATTGAATTTTTGGATGTGATGGACAGCAGAGACAGTAATCAAGAGTTTAGATGTGCAATAATAAAAGAAGGTAGATTTACAGTATATAATTATACGGACATAAATCTTTGTCATAATTATGTGTCACTTTTCAAGAAAGGATTTAGTTATGTTCCCAATTTTAAACTTGATATTGGGAAAGTTATAGTTAACTTAAGACTCTATACAAGATTATTAAATCTAAAAATGTTCTTTTCAAAAAGTGTTAACAACAAAAATATTGAGATAGATACAAAAAATATTACTTTAAAGAGAACAAGTACCTTTATTCCACCTCAAAATTCAGTGATTTACTTATTTGAGATGCTGTGTGATATGCAGATCAGGAGGGCTTTAAGGGGACGGTGTGAATATAAGGATAATTTAACAACAGCTGAAAGGTTTTGTTTAAAGGAGTTGACAACATCCGATAAATATAGAATTATGAAACCTGATAAATGAGGTGGTGTAGTGGTGATGACAAAAGTGGATTATCTGAATAAAATGTTGGATATGTTAGGAGACAACGACATATACGAAAGAGTTTCAAGGTATGAAATGATAAAAGCATACACCAAGATTGATTGGCAACTGTATGAAAATTTGATTGAAGGTGTGATAAGTAAGGAAGAATATAACTATTTACTAGTTGAACATCTAATCACGCCTTCGATTTTTGGTATACCGAAAATCCACAAAAACACGAACAACCCCCCCTTTAGACCAATAGTTTCAGCAAAATGTTCTAAATTTGAAGCTATGGCACACTATATAGATGTGAATTGTAAAGAAGTTGTAAAGAAACTACCTCATATTCTAAGGGATTCCTGGCATTGCTTGGAGGTCATGAAGGAACATTTGTTAAATATCAATAATGACACCATTATGGTCACAATTGATATAATCAATCTATTTTTAGTGATACCACATGATCTTGGCCTGAAAATGTTTGAGGCAAGTTTAGCGACCTACAGTGATTTGCATACGGTCAAGCGAAGATTGTTAACAGAAATGATGGAAATGGTATTAACCAACAACTATTTCCAATTAGAAGGTGAATTCTTTAGGCAACATTCAGGTGTGGCCATGGGAGCAAAGTGTGCACCTATTTACGCTAACTTAGTATTAGCAAATTGGGAGACACAAAAAATATTTAAAAGTAGCTTTTGGTCTAAAATTACATTATACCTTAGGTTTTTAGATGACATAATCATTTTTTGGAAGGAAAGGAAGAAGAGGTTTTGGAATTTGTATCATATATGGAGAATACTACTTCTTTTTTGAGATTTACGTTTAACATTCACAAAGACAGTTGTGAATATTTGGATATTCAGCTGCAGAGAAAAGAAAATAATATAGAGTCAAATATATACAGGAAGAAAACATATTCCAACTCATTTTTACATTTTAATAGTTGTCACCCGTATTTTCAAAAAAGGAACTTAGTAAAGGGGCAAATGGTGAGACTGTCTAGGATCATAAGTAACGAGATGGTTTACAAAAATGAGATAGACAAACTGATTGATATGTTCTTAGACAGAGGTTACCCAAAATTGTTATTAACTGAAATAAAAAATGAAGTTGAGGTTAAAAGGAAAGATAATTTTAAACCTATTTTGAGGTATGGAAGTTCAATAAATACAAGCGAAAGAATTAATAAAACAAGTAAAACAGGAGTATTAATATTACCATTTAATATTAATACAAGTATAATTATTAATACAGTCAAAGAAACATGGGAAAAGGTATTTAATAATAAATTGGAGGTAAAAGTCCCAGTATTGTATTTAGTAGGGGGAAAAATTTAAAAGAATATTTTGAGAGTGAACGACAATACAAGAATTCAAAAATGAAAAAATGTGGTTTATGTAGAACCTGCAAATTTATAAATGATGGTCCATATGTAATGGTGAAAAACTTTAACAGATCTATAAGATGTCCGGGTCATGCTAATTGTAACACTAAGATGGTAGTATATTTAGCAACGTGTTCATCATGTCCTGCCTGTTATGTAGGTAAAACAATAAGGAAATTAAAAGAGCGTATAATGGAGCATAATAGAGACATTAAAAATAAAAAGGAAACAAGTTCCTTATACTTACATAGTACAACATGCCTGGATTTTAAAAGGTTTATATTTTTTATAATTGATAGGATACCGGAGAATAATAACAAGGAAGGAGATGTGAACAATTTATTGGAAACTAAGGAATGTTTATGGCAACTCAGGCTTAATGCCAGTAATATGCCTGGTATAAATGAACATATTTCCATTTCTAGTATTTTAAAGAATAAATCATATTGTATATAACATATACATTTTACATCAAACAAGTAGAGCAAAGAATATATGTATAGTAATTACATTAGATAACATTATTATTTAATACATATAAAATATGCTTACTGTAACTTATTTAATATTTAATATTTAATATTTAATATTTAATATTTAATATTTACATTTTATGTAATTATATATATGAAGAACTGTATAAGTAAGATGCATGGTTGAATATATTTATTGTTGGAATGAGAAGTTTTTTAAGTAATTTAAACAGACATATTTTAAGTATTTTAATAGATATATTTTTGGAACATTGTATGAATTATTATTTACTTATTTATTATATATTAGGTTATACTCATGAATTAGGTTTCATATATATATGAAATTCATACACAGGGAATTTATAAATAGAAGTGATATTTTTATAAGTGCATTTGTTTCTGAAAAACTTTTTTGGTTTGTATTACAAGTGAGGCGTTGCGTTGCTAACTTAACTTAATTTAATCTAATTTAATCTAATTTAATTTAATGTAATTAAATGAATTAACGTAACTAAAGTAATAGGAAATGAATTTAATTAATGTAGACAACTGATTGGTTGCAGAGAGATTTGAACTATATAAAATTGAAAAAGGTTTTTAATTGTTTTTTACTCTGATGAAACCCACGGACTGGCTGGGTGAAAGCGCTAAGTGTTTAAATAATAAATTTTGATAAACGGTGAAATCAGTCTACGGATTACTTTTATTTAATTAGACATGTCCAGCAGCATGAGTCTGATATCCATAGACAACAGCTTGCCACAGGCGGTGGGGTACCTATCCATCCCCCCCTCACCAGTGTGGAGGAGCACCTCCTAAGTGTTGTGGATCCAGGCCAACAACAGCAACATCCACAAACATGTGTCATCATGGAGGCCAGAGCCACCCAGCATGTTGAAATGGAGCGTGCAAGTAACATGCCATATCTGTAGTTGCCTGTTCTCTGTACTGGTAGTTTATGCGTGTGTGAGATGTGTACTGTTTGTGTAGCTCTTAACCTGCCTATTCTTTTGCAAGATTGATATTCTGAGCATAATCTGTACACCTGTGAAAGCCACCTGTTGTACTACTGTACTTTATCATACTCACAGTATCAATGGCACAGTTGTGGCCACTGGCAATCACTCTCATATTTTTGCAGGTCCCTCCGGAGTGACAGCAAGGCAGCCAATCCATGCTGGTGAGTGTGTAATAACAATACTATTGCTAATGACATATGCATGTCATATGGAGGTGTAATCTGTGCACATGTAACACACCTACGCATAACGCATGCTGTGCATGTTTGCTGTGAGACTATGCATATCCCATTATTCTCAATAGCTGCCTCACTCACATGCAATACACAGAGCATGACACACATGTGTGGCAACACAGTACTGGACATTGTATAGGCATACCTGATACACATGTACACAACACACACATGTTTGGCATACACACTACACCTTAGCCTGCTACACATGTCCAATTATGACACCTGCTGTATGGCCACCCTTCAGTATCCCACTTATCATCTATGCAGCACACATAATATACCTGAGGGGTAGAGGCCTATCATGTCTTTGTGCAACAGTCTTGAACAAATAATACATTCATGTTAGGCAATGCTCACTATTGGCCACCTTACAAACCCATGTAACAAGTGGCTGTGTAATTGTGGATGTAGTCATGTTACTGCACGTCAGGTAAAGCATGCTAGCTGCCTGTCTGGCACACATTATTATTGTTGACTGACCACAAGAAGCATGTTGATCATGGCTCACGTTACTACACCACATCCAGTTCCGCCGACCACAAAAGTACACATAGCAGTCATTGCGTAGCACCGTCATGTGTTTTGTGTGTGTGTGTGTGTGTGTGTGTGTGTGTGTGTGTGTGTGTGTGTGTGTGCAAATATATGCACCCGCAGCTTGTAACACTTGCACAACATTGTTATGTCCTTGTACACATTGTGTCCCAGGATGGAGACAATCACTGAACAACTACACACAAGCATCAAGTACACGTATACTGTTATTAACAAGGTCTACACTTGCACTACATGTTCCTGTGCAACACATAATCTGCATGCTGACACGTGTGCAGTGATGTTTTTCCTTGTGATACTGTCACCCACCCTAAAACAGTATTGCGTATGTGTTGGATTGCAGGTGTGTCTGTGTTTGTATCTGCTGTACTGAGGAGTGTGCTTGTGTGCCTGTGTGCCTGTGTGCTTGTGCACCTGTGCACCTGTGTGCATGTGTGCATGTGCGCCTGTGTGCATGTGTGCATGTGCGCCTGTGTGCATGTGTGCATGTGTGCATGTGTGCATGTGCACCTGTGTGCTAATATCATGTACACATTTGTAAACTGTGTTTCCTATCTTCCTCTCACAGGTTCTGATGTTGCTCTGGTGGAGTGCAGCAGGGAACCTGAAGTCACTGCTGGGGATAGTGATTATGATGATACATGTGTAATGGCACAGGGAGGTGTGGCAGGGTCTGTCACTGGTCAGCCAATTGTCACTACACAGCAGTCAACCCCATCAATGCGCACAGTCATCCTGCCAATACATCCATTGTCACCAATGTCCTTAGCTGAGGGACAGCATACAGTGGGCATTGACCAGGGTAGTGTGGTATCATTGGCACATGCATCCCCTCACAGCAGCCATGGCCAGATTTCTGACATGGTACCACATAGGCAGATGTCCAGGGGTTCTCGTGGGAGCATCCGTGGTCGTACTGCCCCTGTCAGACGTGCCCACAGAGGTCTTTCAACCTCAGCTATGTTCCGGGCTGTAATGCAGGCACAGGCATGTATGGAACAGTACACCTGACAGGGTCTGAGGGAGCTTAGAGCACATTGCACTGCTATGATTGACACTATGTGTGACGTTGTGTCTGCCATCCGTAACATCAGCGAGGTCATTGATAAACGTTGGGGGGACACATTAGATCTCTTCCACAACTACATGTCCAGGAGCCAGGACAGTGCAGGATGGTTGAGGAGTCGACGTGGACGTATGCCAGCAACATTATCAGCTGGCAGTTGTCACGGACGACAACAAACCTGCAGCCGCTCCCATAGTGCCAGTACCAGCCCCAGCAATGCTGGGTCTGTGCTTTCATTAGACCATCAGAGAAGACCACGTGCACGTGGCTCTGGACAGTCCCAGCAGGGACATGTGTCCAGTCAACAACCCACTGCTTCTGATGACAGTACCCTGTCTGGCTTAGTACCTGATACTGTCCATAGCACCCTTGCCAGGCACAGGTACCATGTCTGTGGCCAGAGACAGTGATCTGTATGACCTGGCAGGTACAGTCTGTGGCTGTCCACAAACACCCGTATATGGCAGCCACATGGTGGAACTGTGTGCATGCATACACACACACATAATGCTAACACCTAGGGCTAACACATACACACACACATTACAGCAACATTGCCCCATGTTGTACTGTTGTCCCTCACTAACACACACACACACACACACACACACACACACACACACACACACACACACACACACACACACACACATACATGTCAATTGGATGTGTCAATGGCAGACTCTGGCAAACCAAGTACACACCCTGTGCATATGATGAAACTGTGCCACCTCCTGCCATCTGTAACATTGATGCAGGAACAGGGTAGCATGGTGCTGATGCACAGGGTGACTACATAGCACTGTAGTAATATTATCATGTTGTTAACAGCACAGTGTAATGATATTGTTGTGGGTATATTCGAGCATGCATGATTCATTACCTATGTTTGTCATTGCAGTTTTGTATACACCAGTGTTAATTCCTAAAGTGTACTCTCTGCACATGTGCCACATGGCTGTTGTGTGTACCTGTGCCTGCATGTGCTGGGGTGTGGACAGTACATGTGTGATGTTTGCGGCACTGAGTTGCAGGTGTACATTTGCGAACATGGTTAGCATGGAACATGACATGGTTTGACAGTATGCTGTGGGTGATACGGTTTCCAAATGTCAATGGTCTGCATTCTGGTAGTATACACAGCTTACATAGCCTGACATTCAGTGGTCATTACATGGTGTCTCCCCAACTGATACACAGATGTAGGAACCAGGTGTCAGTGATATCCCTGCAGTACTACACTATACCAGTAGCCATTCTTACTGAGCCCCACACATCCCTGGGAACAATACTCTTTGGCATATAGCAGTCTCATGTACATGCCAACACACTACGGATATGTCCATCCACGACTGCAAATACATACAGTGGCCTACAATGCATTCTACACATGACACACCTAACCAACACAAGGGTATCATATGGACAGATACCTGTTGTCCAAGCCATGCTGTATTGCTGTAATGTAACTGTGGCATTGGCATTGGCATGTAGTTAACATAGTATTCCAACAGTACCATGTAGGTGGTAGCACCCATCATGTAGAACGGGTAATGGTGTGTACATGTGGACAAGTGTTATCTTGCCTTTCCTGTGATATTCACATTTCCAAAGGTATTCTGCAGTCCCTCAGTGTATCACCTAAGCAAGGCCTGTCCTAGGCTACACTCTGCTGGGATGGTTATTTCTCCTTTTGCGGGGGAGGGGGAGGAGAAATTTGCACTGAACCTGTCTGCCAGAATGTTGGCAATGTCAGTGGGTTCAGTGTATTTTGTGTCATTTTTGACTAACTCTGAGCATATCTGGGAGTTTCCACCCAGGTTTCTAACATAGCTAAAGAAGGCCTTGTGATTGTCTTTTGTGTCTTTTGCGATTTTTCTCTCAAAGTTGGCCTTGGATGATTTTATGAGTGACCGTAGTTTTTTGCTAGTACTGATCAGAGACACCTTCCCTTTTAGGGATTTTGCTCTGTCATGTAGTAGCTTCCTCCTGTTGTAAAGTTTGTTTATGGCTGGGGTCCACCAGACTGGGCACCTGCCTTTGGGGGAATGGGTCTTGGTTTTATTTGGGATTGCATGATCCATGCATTCTTTAAGGTGCCCATAGAAGGCATTTGCAAAGGATTCAGCAGTGTGGGTTGTGGTTTCCACTCCATTCCTTTCACAGAGAATTGCCATGATGTGTGCATTGAAATTACTGTTATAATAATATGTCATACAATAATAAAAGCAAAACACACAACACATTGTGTGACAAACGCACACATGGCACTTGTAGAATTCAAACCCCTACCTAACTATGTTATGATACTTGAGAGAGACGCATTAGCGCAGCATGCTATTCGCATTACTGGATGATTTCCTTTCTCCTGCTGTATTTATAGGGTGCTGACATCATCAGTCTTTCCAAAGAGGAATGTACATCTTTTAGTGTGTTATCCCAGTCTTCAAAAAGGCCATTCCTTTCACAGAGAATTGCATACATACACACACCCCCAAACCCCTACCTAACTATGTTATGATACTTGAGAGAGACGCATTAGCACAGCGCGCTATTCACATTACTGGATGATTTCCTTTCTCCTGCTGTATTTATAGGGTGCTGACATCATCAGTCTTTCCAAAGAGGAATGTACATCTTTTAGTGTGTTATCCCAGTCTTCAAAAATGCCATTCCTTTCACAGAGAATTGCATACATACACACCCCCTGCCTCCCCACACACACACAGCGTTTGCAGGATTCAAACCCCTACCTATGTTATGATACTTGAGAGAGACGCATTAACGCAGCACGCTATTCGCATTACTGGATGATTTCCCCTTCTCCTGCTGTATTTATAGGGTGCTGACATCATCAGTCTTTCCAAAGAAGAATGTACATCTTTAACTATCCCTCAGTATGGGGGATAACAATATCTGTGCATTAACAGACGCCTAGTTCAGGGTCACATATACATACTGGCACTGCCAGGTTATGTTCTATAGCATGCTTCATGACCACAGGACCACACAACACAAGTAGGGGGTGTATCCATATACATCACAGATACACACACCTCTGGGTTGGTACCACTGCACTAAGCATGACAGGCCATACATATACAACTACCATTGTGCAAAACTGCCTTTTGGTTTGGTGTGTAGTTCAGATCCCCCCCCCCCCCATACCCAGTAACCACACTTGGCTTTCCAGGGAACAGTGTAGGATATGCAGGTCTTCACACACACCATTATAGTGGTTGACTTCAGGTGCACAAATATTGACTGGGGATGCTACTCAGGCCCTCAACAACATCACCCTACAGCCACTACAATTTGTGAATTCATGTGCTATGGCACAACCAGTCACAACCAGTCACCACACCCACAAGGAGGAATACATATTGGACTTGATCATCACCAACATATGTTCCACACCAGAGGTAGAACCGTCATTGTTAAGATCAGACCATAAACAACTTTCCCTGGACGTCCATATCCTGTCCCCATCCCCAGGCAAGGAAATCACTGTAAAGAATTTCTCAAAAGCAGACTTTGCACTTGTGAAGACTGGGGTGGAATACTTCAAAGGCCCCATGCTGGAGGATAATACAGCCCAATCTGCAGAATCCTTTACAAACGCATTGTATGAGCACCTGCAGGTATGCATTGATCATGCTATCCCAAATAAAACCATGACTCCTCCAAAACAGGAGATCTGTCTGGTTGACCCCAGCCATATATAAGTTGTACAACAGAAGGAGGAAGCTACTACATAACAGAGCAATATCCCACAGAGCCACATAGATCATAACCTCTCCTTTGCTAATCACATTGACAGAGTCATTGCAAAGAACTTTATATAGCCCTCCTTATCACATGGGTGTTTGCATGTAGATCATGGGAGGTCATTGTGGCCCTCTACTAGTCACTCATCAGGCCCATGTTTGACTACAATGCCCCTTTTGGGGTGTACCTTACCCAACACCTGCGGCAACTACAGTGAACACAACAGTACCTCCCCAAGAGGATCATGGGCTACACACAGATGTCCTATGCAGCTCAACTAAAGGATCTCCAGCTCTACTCAGTTGCTTAACGCCTACTCAGAGGTGTTCTATGCCTGACGTACGCAGCCATTTCAAACCCAGAAGTAATGGACATGCTCCACCTCATAACATACAATACCCTTAGAGCTACACACTCCAGGGACTTAAACCTCAGCACAAAAATAAATAGGACATGCTGCAGGGACAGATTCATTACCCAGAGGCTCCCCTCACTCTGGAATTGAATCCCAATTAAAGATAGACATAGCCCCTCGCCAACCTTCTTCCAGCGAAATACAGCCGCATGGATGGGAAATTGCAAATTCACCCCTGGGATCTCCACTGTGTCCCTGCTTGACAGAGGCACAGCAAACTAGCCTTAAATGGTGCCTTCTGTGACCTACTTTACAGAGGCACAGTAGGCTACTCTACTGGGGAGGTGGACGCCAAATACAGTTTGCCTAGGCTTATGAATTCCCTAGGGCAAACAGCCTAGTATTGACCTCTGCACCTATGTTTATGTTCGGGATGCACAATATTTGTTGCTGCTGCTGTTTGCAGGTCTTTATTGCCATAGCTTTCCCAGTTTCTATGAACAACTTGTGTATCTGCATAACATGTTTGATCATGACAGGGTTCCAGTATATTAATATATGTGTCTGTTGTCATTTAACTGTGTGCACAGGGCGGATTGCTGGATCGTGGGAGGTTCCTGGCTTAACACATACAACTGCCAGATATGTGTGACTGACTGCTATACTCAGACATGGCCTAAGTGTGTGAGCATGCCCAGTTCAGGCTTTCCATGGTTTGTTGCCTGACATATGTCTCATTTATCCAAGTGTGTGAGCATGCCCGGTGTGACCTTTCCATATGTTGTGATCTGGAGTCCACTACATTTCTGGTTGCGTGTGAACATGACCAATATTGACATTTATACTGTGTGTGTTGGAAGTCATGTTGTGTTCTTACTGCCAAGCTCCTTTGTGTCATAACTCAACAGGGATTATGCTGTGCCTGCAGGGTTTCCATGTGATAGTTTTCAAAGACTTGGCAACATTCTCTCATACTGGCTGAATACTGCAATACTGTCATGGTGTAGTGGTTCAGTACTTTCACTATGGTGCACAGTATCATGGGTTTGAGTCCCATCACTGCTTTAAATGTTCATACTAAGCAGACCAGACTGGTTAAGGGCCAGTTGGGCAACTATGAGCATGTTGCATTTTGTTCAGCTATGGCCTACTTAAACCAGGCTTGTCCGACATTGCTGTGTATTCACCAACTTGGGTGGACATTGCCAAACATTACTCCACATTGACCACAGTTGTACTAGTTGGTGTGTGTGATTCTGTTCATAGGTTCATACTGGGCTATCTGCCTAGGGCATTTATAATCCTAGCCAGAGTGTGTTTGGCTTTCAACACACATTTTAAGTGGAGTTTGCCATGACATTTTTCAAGGTTAGTATACTGTGCCTCTGTCTAACAGTGACATAGAAGTGATACCCAGGGTAAACCTACAATCTCCCATCCACTCATCAAGATTCCTCTTGAAGAGAGTCAATGAGGGACTCTGGCTAACCTGGAGTGGGGGTTTACTCAAGAGTGGGGGGAGCCTCTGGGTTATGAATCTTTCACTCCAGCATGTCCTATTTATTTTAGTCCTGAGGTTCAGGTCTCTTGAGCGCATAGCTTGATGGGATTCTGATTTTCCGAGGTGCAGCATGTCCATTGATTCCAGGTTGGACATGGCTTTATACATCAGACACAGATTGCCTCTGGGCAGACGGTATGCTACTGAGTGGAGCTGCAGTTTCTTTAACCGGGCAGTGAATGGCATGTGTTTGAGCCCTTTGATCCTCCTGGTGAGGTACTTTTGTGGTCTTTCCAGCTGCTGCAGGTGTCTGATAAGGTACATCCCACAAGAGGCATTGTACTCAATTATGGGCCTGATGAGGGATGAGTTAAGAGGCACAATGACCTCCCCTGATGTAGATGTGAATACCTTCATGATTAGGTGGGCTATATGAAATGTTTTTCTAAACACTTTGGCCACGTGGTTATCGAATGAGAGATTGCTATCAGCTTTGGTCCCCAGGTCCCTTATCACTTCTTCCATACTTAATGGGTTACCACCTATGTGGTAATTTGTGGGCACTTAGTTTTTTGACAAAGGGGAAGACTATACACTGTTTTGCATTTAGCTTGAGGACATGTCTCTGGCACCAGTTTTCTGTTTCTATGAGGCCCTTTTGTAGGATGCTTTGTCAGCTGGAGGGTTGATTATGGTGCCCAGTTTGCAGTCATCTTCAAACTTGTTCACCAACAGTCCTTCTGTGTTGTCCTGTACCTCTGAGAATTATATACCAAACAAGGGAGGTCCCAGGACTGAGCCTTGTGGGATGCCACTTGTAGCTGGTTTGGGGTCTGACATGGCTCCAGCATTCCTGACCATGTGGGTTCTGTCCTTGAGCCAGTTTGCAACCCATCTAGTGACATAGGGGTTTATATTGAATCTGGTGATCTTATCTATGATGACCAAGTGGGGTACTGTATGGAAGGCTTTTGCGAGGTCCAGGTAGGCTGTGTGGACCACCTTCCCCTCATCAATGGCCTTGGTGACTGTTTCAAATGAATCAACCAGGTTTAAGAAGCAGGATCTGCCCTTAACAAAGCCAAACTGGGTAGGATCCAGTGTCTGTAGGTCCCCAATATGTTTATTTCTGAGATCCATGATGATCCTTTCCATAGCTTTGCAGACCAAGCTAGTCAGGCTTCTGGGGTGATAGTTTGCAGTATCCATTGAGGCACCACCTTTGTGGAGAGGGACCACTGTTGCTGTACACTGCTCTTTGAGTACATATACTGTGGTAAGGCTGAGATTGAACAGGGGTTTTATGTTTGTGTTCAATTCTTCTTGGGGTTCATGTTGGACACAGCCCAGGACACCGTCTGGTCCCATTGATGCTGTGTGTTTTCCTTTGGAGAGGCTGGCTGTTACCTGAGCATCTGCGATGTCAGGGGGCCAGCACTCTGCTGAGATAGATATTTGCCCTTTTGGTGGGGAGGGTGGGGGGAAGTTTGCACTGAACCTGTCAGCTCAGATGTTGGCAATGTCTGTGGGTTTGGTGTATTGTTTGTCATTTTGGACTACTTCTGAGCATATCTGGGGATTCCCACACAGGTTCCTACCATAAGTAAAGAATGCCTTGTGATTATCCTTGGTGTCCTGTACAATTTTTATCTCAAAGATGGCCTTAGATGATCTTATGTGTGGCCGTAGTTTTTCAATAATACTGATCAGAGATGCCTTCCCTTTTTGGGATTTTGATCTATCATATAGTAGCTTCCTCCTTGTATTGTATGGTTTGTTTATGGCTGGGGTCCACTGGACAGGATGCCTGGCTTTGGAGGATTGTGTCTTGGTTATATTTGGGATTGCATGATCCATGCATTCCTGAAGGTGTTCATAGAATGCATTTATAAAGGGTTATGAGGTCTGGGCCATATTTTCTACAGGCACAGGGGCTGTGAAGGATCCCACCTCAGTTTTGAGGAGTGTGACATTTGCTTTAGTGAATAATTTTCACTGTGTTTTTCTGGCCATGGGCTGGGATCGGGATGTGAATATCCAGTGAGATTACTCTCTGGTCTGATCTTACCAGTGATAGATACACTTCTGGTCTTGGGCATAGAGTCCCCATGTTGGTGATGATCAGGTCCAGTATGTTTTCCCCTGTTGTGGAAGTGGTAGCAGGTTGTTCCATAGCATTTTGGTTTATAAATTCTGGGAACCTTTGAGCTAGGGTGTTGGGGCTAGGGTAATGCTCCCAGTCTATGTTTGGGTAGTTGAAGTCACCCAATATAATGGTGTTTGGGGAGACCTTCATATTTTCAGGTGTTCTACAGTCGGCCAAGTATGGTTCCTGGGTTTAGGAGGGTGGTCTGTAGCAGGCTATGAACTGGAAGGCGTTTTTAGCCACTGTTAGTTGCACATGGATAGTCTCCGATGCTTCATGCTGTGCCACCAACCTGGGGGTGTGGGTATCTTTGAAAAATATTGATACTCACCCTCCTTTTGTAGTTTGTTCCATGTTTTGCAGCTGTAAAGCATGGTATAAAGTGTAACCTGTTAATGCTAGGGTGCTCTTGGGAACCTTGAACCAGGTTTCTGTTACTGCACAGATATCAACATTCTCCATGCTGAGGAGAGTTTGGAGTGCATGCATCTTGCAGTTTAGACTTCTGGCATTGAGTAGCATTACTTATAGTTTCTTATCCCTTGTGATACCTATGGAGGTGGGTTTGTGTTTTGAGCCTTACCTAAAAAGGCACTATAGGGGTGACAAGAGCCTTTGGCAATATTCAAAAGGCCACAGGTGATAGGTGAAATCCATCCCTAGTGAAGCATCATGTCTTGTTGAGCATGTCATCCCAGGCTGACAGGCATTGTATCTCCTTTCACTGACACCAATACTTAAGCCAATTGTTGTAATTGATCATCTTGTCTTCATATTGTGGCCTCATGTTTGGTGAGGGTAGGATGATACTCAAGGTCATCAAGTTTGCATATACTACATGGTGGTAAATGCTGTTTAGCACTACCTTACATTGCTTAACACATGGCAGTCATGCCTCAGGTGGTGCTGCAGGGCTACCTATGTCAGATGCACATACCGCACTCCCTATACATGTTTGTAAACAGGAAGTGTCAAGTTAGGCATCCCTTTTACTATATGTGCAAATCAGAGCGAGGTATCATTTCCAGGGTTCCTACTGAGCAAGTGTATGTGCTATGCGTTGCCTCTTTGCCAAGGCCAAGGTATACTGGGCATGCCTCCTTCTGCCTACTGGGGCAGGCTCAGGTTGTTCCTCCTCCGAGTCACGCTTTGTCTGTGATGGCCTTGGCACTGGTGGGGGGCTGTTTGGCCCAGGCTTATGCTGGTCCTGCTGCAGCTGTTTTCACAGAATCATATTATGTAGCATAGCACATACCATGACAATTTGGGTACATGTAGTTGGTGAGTATTGCAAGGCTCCACCAGATGTGTCCAGGCACCGGAACCGTGACTTGAGCAACCCAAACACATGTTCGATTACATTTCGTGTTTGTGCGTGTGCCTCATTATGGCGTTCCTGTTCAGGTGTGTGTGTGTTACTGATGGGTGTCATCAGCCATGGCTCCAGTGCATAGCCAGCATCCCCCACTAAGTGACCATGTGGGATGTCCCCATTGGCAAATGTCTGGTACAGCTGCGTCAGATGCCAGATATGGGAATCATGGTAGCTTCCAGGGCAGCCAGCACACACATTCATTATTATGCCCTGGGCATCACACATGACCTGGCAGTTGATGGAGGGGAAGCCCTTGCGGTTAATGTAGGCCCTACCCCGCTCACCAGCTGGTGCTTTGATGCGTATATGCATGCAGTCTATTGCACCCACTATCTCAGGGTATTCTGCTATTTGCTGGAAGAGACGCATATTGCTGGCCAATACCTCACTGGAATTGGGGAAATATACATGATCACCGACATGTGCTGACATGGCATCCAGGAACTGATGCAGTACCCTGGATGCTGACGCCTGTGATATCCCCATCATATCACCAGTTGGTCTCTGAAAGGTACCTGTTGCTAGTATTCTTAGGCCAACACATACCTTGGTTTCCACTGGGATGGGTTCCCCTCTGTTGGTTCTGTGTGTGAGGCATGGCCTGCACAGCTCAACAATTTGCTGCAAGAGGTCTCTGTCCACTCTATAGCGCTCCACTATCTCCAGCTCATGTAACCCCTGGTAGGTGACCCTGGGCCTGTACACTCTTCTCCATCTCCTCACTGTGGGTTGTCCGGCAGCATTTGCAATTTCACCACCCTCAGCATGTTGCATATGTCGCCTTATAACAGCAATGGCAGCCCCTAGCATTTTTTGTCTGAGTGTAGCTTTTTCAGTTTTCACTTCTAGTAGCTTACTCCAGTGTTGCAGTATCTCTTGAGAGAAACAAACTGCACTGGGGTTGCAGAGTTTTAAGTGCTGGGCTGGGCTAGTGTTCTGCCTGTGTAATTGCCTGATTCTGATTGTTTGCACCTACTAGCTCTACTAGTATTCCCTGGTATCTTCCTACTATTTGTTGTGCTTCCTTTTTCCTTTCTGTTTCCTCGGGGGGAGCGATGCGCATACAAGCGGAAACACACTCACAACAACTCACACACATGCACACATGCTTAGATGGACTAAAACTTGCTTATTCGGGTTAAAACGCACGCACACTAGTGCAAACATGCTTACAGGTCTTCCAACAGCCTTATACATGCTTAATTCAGCTTAAATGCGCGCACTCACGCTTCCACGCATGCACTCTGTCTTACTTGAGTTTACAGGCGAGCACACACGCATACCCGCTCAGCAAGAAACTTTGGTGTTATCCACAGTATACACCTTCCATTCCTTGGCTTTCCCTGGCCTACCTGTTGACAGACCTCTTTCCATGATGTCTAACTGACAGCTAACACATGCCACTGTGCTCCAATGAGCTTCACTACTTTCATACATACCCCCCCTTGTGATGTTACCTATCTCCTACTCTGTTCCTCCCCATATCCTACTCCTACACTCCACTGACTGTGCTCATTTGCTATGTAAAAGTGTGATTCACTATCCTAACACTCATTTACATAGGATTGCCTACTAATGCTTGGTTACATGTCTTTGACTGGGCTTCTCCCCTTAGCAACCCCTACTCGGTGGCCATGTTTCTTCAGCCTGCTATTCCCTTAAATTGTCATTTAACAATTTTCATAAATTCCACGTTTGTGGCTTTTATTGTCTTATTTTATGATTTTTATAGCGTACCCGGTTTGGCCGGCGCTGTGCTACGCTTAAACATCGGAAATCACCGAAAAAAAATCTTTTTATTTTAAATTTGCATCTGGGAAACTTTCCAATGGCCATATATTTGGCCATTGGCATGCTTCCTCAACCATATGCAACCTTTATTTGGAGCTGACAAGGCTCCATTGTGCTATTTCCAAAGCGGTACTCAGTTGTCAACTGAGTACATTTCTGCAGCTAACACGTCTCCTACTCGGACAGGTTTGTGCTTCCTGGATCGCAAATTTACCTCATTTGCATGCCTTTTGGCTGCAAGTGAGGTAATTTGCATATCCCAGCACTGTCCGTGTAGGAGACATTTTAGGAGCTCTCTTACACACCCCTACAGGCTGTTCCTGGATCGCTCGTCGGACATGAAGGCTGCATGGAGTCTTACTCTACTCGTAGACTCCGTGCAAGCCATCGTGAATCCAGCCCAATGTATAGAGGCAAAGAGGGATAGACCTAGTTTTTGCCTGACTTACAGTAGTGATGTTAATAAAGTGAGGAATATTATTATGCGTAATTGGCATATTTTGCAAACAGATGATAGTGTAGCTGAATTAGTAGGGCCTGCATCCACTTTTAGCTACAAAAATAAAAAAATCCTTAAACAAAAGTTATATTATCCAAGGGCTATAAGTGATGGGAAGATGAATATGCAAACTGGTACCAGGAAACATAATGCATGTACTTTCTGTAAATATATGAATCAGTCCATGTCTTTTGTACACCCTGACACTAGAAGAACATTTTATATTAGAGCGACAGCAGACTGTAACACTAAGCATTTAGTGTACTTGGCCTGCTGCAATAAATATGAAATGTTTTATATAGAAAAGATGAAGACATTTAAGAGAACAAATGAGGGACCATGAGCATTGTATGAGGAAAAGTTTGGAATATAGTGCGTTGGCTAAACATGTGAAGGCTAATGGTGAGGATCACGGATTTTTGTTTCAGGTTCTGGAAGTGGTACAAGAGAGTTTGCGGATGGGAGATTTAGTCAGCGAAACAGAACGAGTTGAACTGGATGGATGGAACTGGTGGATGCTAAGGCTTAGATCTCATAGAGGTTTGGACTTAAATGATGTATTTTTTTCAAAACCAGAATTAAAAATTAGGAAGTTAAATAAACAGGTTTTATAAAGTGTTTGCCAAGTGTTTTAACGTGTTTTATAATTAGGCAAAGGTCTATCGTATATGTTTATTTTTTCATTTTTAATTTTATTATTTTGCACTTAAACAGATTTTATCATGTAGTTTTGTGAGTAGTTTTAGGATTGGTTGATTGATTAATTACATATGCTATTTAAATAGTCTGCTTCGGTTACTGCTCTGGTCTGAAGAAGCAATTTGCAATTGTGAAAGTGCTTACCATTCATTAAAGCTGGTTTTCTACTACGTATTGTTTCATCCTTTGGCAGTGGTCTGTGTGAGTTTGCTTAGATTTGTACATTGATATTGCTGCTAAAGATATACCAAGCATGATGCATGGTTATGCATGTCTTGTGTCACACTTGTAAGTATGTCATCATAGCTCATGTGACAGACAAATCCTATATGCCTTTCAGAGCCTTTTGGTGTGGTGCAAGAGCCATTCCATCTATACATGGGAACAGGCTATAGGTATGGCTGTACACACTGATCCATGTGTGTGTGTGTGTGTGTGTGTGTGTGTGTGTGTGTGTGTGTGTGTGTGTGTGTGTGTGTGTGTGTGTGTGTGTGTGTGTGTGTGTGTGTGTCCTTTGTTATAATATCTGTATTGCCCTTTCACCTTTCAAGCAGGACTATGATTCCAATTGCTGGCTCTGTGGACTGGTGCAATGATTCAACTGGTACAAGTCATGGGTGGGGTCGGCATGCCTCTGCCATTGACTGGGATGATGCAGGTCACAGCCAGAGAACATAAACAGCCACAGAAAATAGGCATGTGCCTATCAGGGTGCAGTAAGGGAGTTATGATAAGGCAACATCACCTGTGTGGACATCAGGTTACACTTGTGTACAGGTTGCACATGATGGGATATCATAGTATAGATGTTTATATCAGACCTTACTTTAACTCTTGCACATATGCATACCATGAGTGCATTTCTCTCTTGCTATACAATTCTTCTTTATCCAGTTATTCATTGCCATTAGGTGATATGTCCCTTTGTTAGTTCTTTTTAGTTATCTGGGGTTCATGGGGTACACTTCTGACACCTTAGATTGGAAGGTCACCATACTTTCATGTTATCATTTTGTTCAGGATTAACCATGTGAGATGTTGTCTTTGGTGTGCATTTCAGAGCAACCGCAGACATTTCCAAACCTTGAATCAGGACTTCAGTAACCCTGATACATGCTCAACTATGTTGCTACTCAGGCTATTAACTTTACTATTTGCTTTCTCTGTAAGTGATTGAGGATAGTGTATTGAGTGTCACTAGTCAGAGCACCAGGGGATTCCTAGCATCACCAGAAAGCAAAAGAACATGTTACAGTCCCAAGTGAAGTAATGCACTTTCTTGTGTACAGTGATATGCTGCTAACATTTGCACAACAGCATAGCTTTGTTGGATGTTCTTCATTGAGAACATGTGTCTCAGAAAACCTCTTATGCACACTGCAAGGGAATGATGATATAATCTGAATAATTTGAACTTTTGTTGTATGTAGCATGGCATTTGACTGCATACACCTTTTTTGGCCTACATAACACTGACTGTCTTCCATGGAAGGATCCTTTATAGTTTTGAGTGTGCAGTCTAAGCCCCCCAAAATGGCTCCCTATTGAAATTTTGGTAGTCAAAATGCTGAGTGCCAAAAAGCTGAAAAAAAAGAAAACTAGCAGAACAGCAAATTTTTGAAAATTGCTCTTCTCTTTAAAACTTCTTTTTGCAGTGTACACGAGCATTCTTTGCATACCCCCACACCCCTTGAACTTATATATACCAACTCCAACATCACCATACTTTGGAGAAAAGGTAATATTGTGAAAAATGGCATCTCAGACTTAGTATATGTCCATCTGTTCTTTCTGCTATTCAGTCTCTGCTTTTTGGGACTCACTCTACCAGGTCCCACCATTTCAAATGGTGCATTAGCTCAATTCTATGACTGCATGATGCTAAGGTAGTGTGTTTAGGAACATTATGTAGTTCCTAGCCTCACACCTCATGACACTCATGAACTTCTCCCAGATGAGAGAAGGAGTGGTCTGGGGCAGCCTTGCTGTATTGCTCATTTGAAGCCAGAATGTCATTGATGCAAGTTATGCCTAGTGGGGTGCTGCTTTTGCTGTGACTCTGCTAACTGACTTGTTATCCAGTTTTGCCAGTGAGACAATGTCTATGCCTGTCTCTTGTTAATCTCCTGATTAGAGAACTGGTCTAACTTGAACTGCTGCCAACACAGAGCTGGTCACCTCATCATCACAGGGAGTACAGCAAGTTGTGGCACCTTCCTGACGATCACCATATTTGTTTTCAAGACAAGATTCAATTAATCCTTTCCAAAGGATCCATTAATTCCCTGCCTCTAGCCTACAGTCTCTGTGACCCTCTCTGTTCTTACCTAAAAAACAACTACAGTAAACAAGTGCTATATCCTCCATACTTTCCTTATCTCTGAGCTCACCTACCTAACCACTGATTGTTCTTCACAGTCTTGCCTTCTTCCTTCTCCTTGGGTCTACCCACTCTGTTTGCCCTGCAGGCTCACTCCGCTCCCCTACCCTATGCCCAAATTTCACCCACCCCAGTGCTCCTACCCTTATCCTACCCATAAGTCCCCACCCCCTGTATCACCCAATCCACTCTTATCTCATCACTAACCCCTCCCCTCCCATCCTCCAATGCTCTCTCACACCACCCATCTCTAATCCTTAAAGCACTAGAAACACTTCCATACTCCTCCCTCCTACACTTTCAACAATTATCCTATTACATCCTCAACACCTAACCCACAAATATTCCATCATACCCACACCACACCATGTCTCTTCAAACCATTCTCATCCCTTCCCTTAGCCTACTACTCCTAATACCTCTTTACCATGCCACCTCCTATTCCTCTTACAAACTACCCCCTTCTTTCCTATCCCCTCCTCACCTCACCATCACCCCTGACACAAATCATAACACTGCAACATCTCATTTCTTCACTATATCCTCCTCCCTAGTGCTTCCAAACCCACTTCTCTGCTTTAAACTTAAACTCCTACCTCCCACAATGAAGCATCATCTTCCCAAAGTACTATTGTACCTCCCATCAAATGCCAGGAGCAAATCCAAACCCCTGCTGTCTTTCCCATTTAATTTCCTATGCCTAGCAGGAGACATACCCCAACCCAGGACTTACTACCAGGAGTAATCCATCTCCCCCCATTACCACCCATACTACCAACCCCAAATACCTGAAGATCTTGACCATCAATACCCAGAGCCTAAGAAACAAATTATCCCACTTCCATGCTTGGCTATCCCAAACCCAACCTGACATAGCAGCGGTCTCTGAGACATGGCTAAAACCCCATATTTCAGACTCTGAAGTACTACCCCCAGGGTTTCAAGTACTTAGACAAGACCGCCTAAAAAAGAAGGGTGTAGGAGTAGCCTTAATCTACTCTAGTCTTCTCTCTATCACTCCCTAACAAAACCCTATTCCACAGTCTAACAATGCTGAACTAGTCATAGGAAATCTCAAACTAAATGACCAGAAAAGCATTTGCTTTATAGCCCTCTATATCCCCCTGGAAACAACATTAATACACTTGAGGAAATCCTTCTATGGGACTCATATAATATCAAGCTTGAGACATATATCCTAGGAGATGTAAACATCGACTGGAACAAAATTACTGCCAATAACCCCACCATTTCAATCAATCTATGTAATTTCTCTCAACTCACAAATGCTATAACCAGACCTAATAAAAATAACCCCCCCAGGCTACATACTGGACTGGATCATTGTCTACCACCCTAACAAAATCTTCCACTCTGGCACCTACCAGCCTTCATCCATAGATCAACCCCCTCCCCTCCACATCCTCACCAATATATCCATACTTGGAATCTCCACAACTTTAAACCTACAACTTTTTCCAATTCTCTTAGACTGATAAATTGGGACACTTTAAAAACTCTACCTCTGGATAGTGCTGTCGAATTCTTCAACGCTACCTTCTTAGACACTCTTAACTCCCAAGCCACTCCAAGAATAAAACGTATAAAAAACAATTCTACCCCTTGGCTTAGTAAAGATACCAAAACACTCATGCAACAAAGTGACAAGACCTGGAAACTCTATCATCGTGACAGGCACCCTAACACCCTTCTTAAATACAAACAACTCTGTAACTTAGCAAAACAATGTATCATACAAGACAAAAAAGCATATTATATATCAAACTCCAGTCTAACCACTCCTCTAACCCCAAACAATTCTGGAAATCCATCAACTCACTTCTCAACCCAAGCAACAAAAACAACCCCTGCCCTGACACTAGTAAATCTGACCAAGAAAGAGCCACTCTGTTCAACTCCTTCTTTACTAACTCTATAGCTGAACTCACTAAAACATTCCCAAACAACACCACCTCCCCCCAAATCAGACCATCTACCCAACCTTCCACCCCAAACTGACCTCCCATATTCCACCTCAAACCTATCCCCACCTCTTATATAAAAAAGTCTCTCTAAGCTTAAACCCTACTCCAATGCTCTTGACAATATCCCCTCACTCTTTCTAAACATAGCAGCAGACAGCCTCGCCATCCCATTAGCATACTCATCAACAGATCCATACAAGAATCTTATGTCCCCAAACTGTGGTGTGCAGCCTTTATCCTTCCCCTCTATAAAGGAGGCAAAAATAATAACATCTCCAATTTCCGACCCATAGCAATCCTCTCCCCTATTTCAAAACTTCTTGAGAAATGCATCCACCTCCAGCTCATGCCATTCATTACACATAACCAACTCTCCACCCCAACACAACATGGGTTCCATCCTGGCCATAGCACAATAACAACTCTTCTCTCCTTTCTAGACATCGCTAACCATGCCCGAGACTCCAGAGAACTCATATCTACAGTCCTCCTTGACCTCTCCAAGGCCTTCGACACAGTCTCCCATACCCACCTTCTTCACCACATTTCCAATCTTAACCTCTCACAAAACACCATTACCTGGTTCAACAGCCACCTCTCTGACAGATCTCTGGCAGTAAAATGGAAGACTAGCACCTCAACCTTCCTTCCTACCCCAACTGGAGTACCCCAGGGAACCATTCTTGGCCCTATGCTCTTCAATATCTTCATTAATGATTTCCATGCAGCCATTCCTACCACCAAGATAGTACAATATGCAGATGACTTGACATTAGTTTGCTCTGCATCAACCCCCCTGGAGCTACAAACAAAAACTCAAACTGCCTTCTCAACTATGGAGAATTGGATGCTCCAAAATCACCTCTCTTTGAATGCCACCAAAGCAAAGATCATTCTATTCTCTCCCTCAGAATCTATCCACCTAGACAAAACCTCTTTCAAGATTACAAGCCTTGCCAACTTCACTATAGAAGTTGTTCCTTTTGCTAAACTTCTTGGAGTCACAATTGATGAACACCTAAAATTTGATACCCATATTCAGCTAAATATAAAGAAAACCCATCATAAACTTGGCATGCTGTATAGAAACTCCCACTTCCTCTCCCCATCAACAAGACAGACCCTTGCCACTACCTTCTTACTATCTTCACTAATGCATGGCGCTCCCCTACTACCCAGCCTATCTTCTTCCATCTCTTCTAAACTAGAATCCTGTTACAATAAAATCTCAAAGTTCGCCACCACCTCCAAATACTCCACTCATCACTGTAAACCTCTCCACCACCTATAATGGCTAGAACTCCAAAACTACCTTGACTACCTCCAACAAGCTCATTTTCAAACCAACTATATGTCCTGCACTATCAAACATCTTAACATTATACACCCCAAACAGAAGTCCAAGCTCTACCCACCAAAATCTAATCTCTGTTTATAAACCAAACTGTCCCGCTGGTCAGTTCCTCCTAGCCTTCTCCATTGCCAACAAATGGAATTCTCTCCCTCCATCCTTAAGAACTTCTGAGAACTCTGAACACTTCAAAACCCAGCTGCATTCTTACTTCTCCCAAAAATGGAAATGCAATTTCACTCCACCTAACTAACCTGCTCAAGACATAAATACTTTATCACGCACAAAGTTTGTTCTTCCTTACACACTATTGTTTAACCCTCTGTACTACCGTCATGTAAATGCTTCTTCTATACCACTTTCATAGGATATAAACCTCTGTATTAATCTAACTTATGCTATTATTCATGCATAAAGAACTCATCCATGCTAATGTTACTTCTATATCATTTTCACATGATTTAAACCTTTGTATTAATTTAACCTTGCACCACTGTTCGCAACCACTAAATATGTAAATATGCTTACATCCTTCTCTAAGCTACTGTTTAACGTTTGTTTAGGTTTTTTTTTGCTATTTTGTATGTAAAATTTGCTGAGCTTGTTTATGTTTCCACTATGTTTTGTACATTATATTTCAGAGATTGTACTATGTATTATTGGAGCTTTTCTCCCCGGGCCTCCACTGAAAACGGGCTCTTTGAGCACAGTGGACCTCCCTGGTCATCAAACTGGAAATAAATACATAAATAAATAATAAATAAGTTGCTACTGTATCACAGACAGTCAATTTCAGATTTGTATGTCAGTTTTTACTGATGCTTTATAACAGTGCCATTATATTTGGATGTCTTTACGAATCATAAATTTTGCACTGGCTGACCTGACTTTATACTTCTTCATCTGCGTACATCACCTGGAAATAATTTCTTAGGAAATGTTAGCTGGAAATTCTGCAAATTTAATGTAGTAGTTTTGCAATCAGGGAGGTGATTGTATAATCATTTTAGTAAACTCCACTCATCAAGAAAGTAACAGGAAAAAGGATGAGCGTACTGATTATAGTCCACAATAATGTCCTGCTAACTATCAAGTGGAGCTGAATTAATTCTTAAATCTTCATCTACTTGGTTAGAAAATAAACACATCAATTACACCATGCTCCAGGGTCAACCCTTAAAGCCTACATCTGTATGCAGTGAGCTTAGTCTTCAAACAACAACTAAATACATTTAATTATAAAAAAAGAAATCAGTGTCTTCATCTTAGTAAGTTCTAAAAATCACATGCTGCCAATATATCATTTTAGAATGAACTTGCAGTGCTGACTAAATGACAATATTACTAAACAGCAGAAGGAAATATTCTGTAAGTCTAACCTTACTTTATAACATCTGCAGGACTGTGCACTGAAACCATGCTATACACTATGATAATAACCCATATGAACAACTTTGCTGTACTCCCTAAAATATAAGCTTAATCTAACCATTCATTGAATGTCTGAACTATATACTTGCTGTTCTCATAGGTAATTGATAGGATTATTTAAGAGTTTACACATACGCTGCCATATTAAAATAACATTGTTTCAGCTGCAGGAGTTGCTTTGATGTGACTCAGCCATTTGATTCTATTTAAATCCTTTGGAGCAAGGACTGCCGACCTGCACACTTGATTTAAGTGTGTTTTTTTTTTCATTACTATGTGATTATGGAAAATTTAGCACAGCTGTCATGCCAGCTGACTCTCAGGAATCATGCGGGATGCCACCTCAAAAGGTTAACATGCTGTTTAAAGAAAAAAACACAAAGAAATGTAAATGCTTTGCTATTTTCAGAAACTACTAGGACATTTGACAGTCTCTTTATATTACTGTCATTATCATACCTATGCTGTTAAAGAAAAAAGTAAAAGAAATATGAGTCTATTTCTTTTCTGTATAGTAAAAGAGGACTTTTAATAATCTCTTCATATTATTTTTATCTCCTTACTGCTGGCACCTGCAGATTTCAAAAGAATAGAAATTATTGTTGTGAATAACACTACCACATTAAAATAATAGGTATTAGCAGCACCTGCCAGATGGTTAACAAACAGGGTACTTTTAGATCTGTGTAAGAACTACATTTCTGACATCCTTGAATTTAATCTCAAAGTGCCAGGGAAGTATCTATGAATCAGTATTTGATGACCTACAAGACTAAGAAAAAAAATGGGTACCAGCTATTTAGTCTCCTGTGAATATCTTGAGGAATTCTACCTTCCTAACAATAAATATGTAATACATAAAGCATGTAACCTGGGGCAACAAAAACAAATCATGCATTATTAAATGAAGTGGTGTTTTTCTTTTTAGACAGCCTAAGTGGGTGGTGATATACAATAATGCAGAAAGCTGTTAAATGTCAGCTTTCATTTAAGTATGTTCATGGAACATTTCCACGAATGCAAGTTATACCAATGTTCGCTATTGTTATTGTTATCATCATCATCATCACAATCATCATCATCATCGGTGCCGTTGTCGTCGTCATCAGTGTTGCTAATCCCTGTATTTGCTATCTGGGGAAATTCTATGGCTAATCTATTTACAAGTTATATTTGTACTTATAACAAATGCCTAATTTTATAATAAAAATTAATGTTCAGAATTATGACTGACCCTCTGGGCATAGCCAGGACGTTTTGGAATATATATAAGCTTCCAGAAGGTAGCCATCCTCCCCAACAAATGTAGCTTCCCCAACACCAGACTGTATATACTTTCTGGACAGTTTTCTTTTTCACTTTCTGAAACCCCTGAAATAACAGGTATGAGAAAGAATTTGGCATCCAGACATTCTGAAATAGCCATAAACCAAGACTTATATGCAAATTTAAAAAAAACACATCTCATTGTAGAAAATACATAAATTATTCTTAAAAAAATGTACACAGTGGTATGCATATCATATGTCTGGCTACACCCATGCTGAAAATTTAAAGCCATATAATCCTTCATAGTTTCTGATTAGAAAAACACTAGATTCATTTGAATTGTTTACGGTGGCATCAGTGCAGATTTAGAATGTTCAGCGACAAACTAATAGAATATTGAAGATTCACATAAACATCAAAGTAAGGGTTCATATCTCAAGCATCAGAGTAAGAGCTCATATTTCACTAAAGAAAGAAAGAAAAATAGAATATTTGTCAGAGCTACTGCTTAATCTGGTGTTGGTAATATAATAATAAACCACTGACAATGAACGACACGAATGATTAGGGTGCCAGTTGTTTGAGCGTAACCAGGGACCTGGACACATGAAGACTGCCAGGGTTGAGGAGATCAAGGGTCCATTATCTTGCTTTGCTTATGATGAAGACAGTGACTCCATGAGACATAGCAACATTGGTCTCCAATAATACCAAATGAAAATACAAATTAGCCTCAAACCCATACTTGGGAATGACACAGAGAAAATACGTGGGTCATTCATGGGGGTACACACAGCACCTTCATCACATCACTGTGCATAGATTGTCCCAGGTTCATTGCCAGATATGTGCTTGGTCCTCAGGGATGTCACTCATGGAAAAACAATCAGTAAGTTAGGCACTATAGACAACGTAAGGGTTGCTAGTCTTGACCAGGTCTCAACAGTCAGTGCTCATTTCCCCTCATTCTTCTCCTAGTAGGAAAAACAATGACCCTTAGCTATTCATTTCCCACTACATTGGGGTCCCTAGTAACCCAAGCAGGGTTTGAAGCCAAGATATTGTTTTTCTCATTCAGCCTCTCATACAGAAACTCTTTATTTATTTTTATTTAGTTAGAGGGGATGAGGAAGTGATGGGTAGGTATGGTGTTAAGCAAAGGAATGCAGAAGGTCAGATCATGGTGGATTTTGCAAAAAGGATGGACATGGCTGTGTTGAATACATATTTTATCAAGAGGGAGGAGCATAGGGTGGCATACAAGAGTGGAGGAAGATGCACACAGGTGGATTATATCTTATGTAGAAGGGCCAATCTGAAGGAGATTGGAGACTGTAAAGTGGTGGCAGGGGAAAGTGTAGTTAGGCAGCATAGGATGGTGTTTGTAGGATGACATTGATGATCAAGAAGAGGAGGATGAGTGTGAGGGCAGCACCAAGGATCAAATGATGGAAATTGAAAAATGGTAATTGTGAGGTGATGTTCAGTGAAGAGTTAAGACAGGCACTGGGTGGCAGTGAAGAGTTACTGAATAGCTGGGTAACTACAGCAGAGCTAGTAAGAGAGATGGCTAGAAAAGTGCTTGGTGTGACATCTGGAAAGAGGAAGGAGGACAAGGAGACCTGGTGGTGGAATGAAGACGTATAGGAGAGTATACAGAGAAAGAGGCTGGCAAAGAAGAAGTGGGATTGTCAGAGAAATGAAGAAAGTAGACAAGAGTATAAGGAGATGAGGTGCATGGCAAAGAGAGAGGTGACGAAGGCTAAGGATAAGGCGTATGACGAGTTGTATAAAAGGTTGGACACTAAGGAGGGAGAAAAGGACCTATACCGATTGGCTAGACAGAGGGACTGAGCTAGTAAAGATGTGCAGCAGGTAAGGGTGATAAAGGATAATGAGGGAAACATACTAACAAGTGAGGAGAGTGTGTTGAGCAGATGGAAAGAGTACTTTGAGGGGCAGATGAATGAAGAGAATGAGAGGGAGAGAAGGTTGGATGATGTGCAGATAGTGAATCATGAAGTGCAGTGGATTAGCAAGGAGGAAGTAAGGATAGCTATAGGATGAAGAACGGAAAGGCTGTTGGTCCAGATGACATACCTGTAGAAGCATGGAGGTGTTTAGGTGAAATGGCAGTGGAGTTTTAACTAGATTGTTTAATGAAATCTTGGAAAGTGAGAGGATGCCTGAGGAATGGAGAAAAAGTGTTTTGGTACCGATTTTTAAGAATAAGGGTTATGTGCAGAGCTGTAGTAACTACAGAGGGATTAAATTGATCAGTCACAGCATGAAGTTATGGGAAAGAGTAGTGGAAGCTAGGTTAAGAAGGGAGGTGTTGATTAGTGATCAGTAGTATGGTTTCATGCCAGGCAAGAGCACTACCAATGCGATGTTTGCTCTGAGAGTGTTGATGGAGAAGTACAGAGAAGGTCAGAAGGAGTTGCATTGTGTCTTTGTGGATTTAGAGAAAGCATATGACAGGGTGCCTAGAGAGGATTTGTGGTATTGTATGAGGAAGTCGGGAGTGTCAGAGAAGTATGTAAGAGTGGTACAGGATATGTACAAGGGTAGTGTGACAGCGGTGAGGTATGCAGTGAGAGTGACGGATGCATTTAAGGTGGAGGTGGGATTACATCAAGGTTCAGCTCTGAGCCCTTTCTTATTTGTAATGGTGATGGACAGGTTGACAGACGAGATCAGACAGGAGTCCACGTGGACTATGATGTTTGCAGATGACATTGTGATCTGTAGTGAGAGTAGGGAACAGGTGGATGAGACCCTGGAGAGGTGGAGATATGCTCTAAACAGAAGAGGAATGAAGGTCAGCAGGATTAAGACAGAATATATGTGTGAGTGAGAGGAAGGATAGAGGAATGGTGAGGATGCAGGGAGTAGAGGTGCGAAGGTGGATGAGTTTAAGTACTTGGGATCAACAGTTCAGAGTAATGGTGAGTGTGGAAGAGAGGTGAAGAAGAGAGTACAGGCAGGATGAAGTGGGTGGAGAAGAGTGGCAGGATTGATTTGTGACAGATGAGTATCAGTAAGAGTGAAAGGGAAGGTCTACAAGAGGGTAGTGTGACCGGCTATGTTATATGGGTTGGAGACAGTGACACTGACAAAAAGGCAGGAGACAGAGCTTGATGTGGCAGAGTTGAAGATGTTAAGATTTGCACTGGGTGTGACGAGGATGGACAGGATTAGGAATAAGTATATTAGAGGGTCAGCCCAGGTTGGAAGGTTTGGAGACAAAGCCAGAGAGGCAAGATTATGTTGGTTTGGACATGTGCTGAGGAGGTATGCAGAGTATATTGGGAAAAAGATGCTAAGGATGAAGCTGCCAGGTAACAGGAAAAGAGGAAGGCCTAAGATAAGGTTTATGGATGTGGTGAGAGAGGACATGCAAGTGGTTGGTGTAACAGAGCAAGATGCAGAGGACAGGAAGAAATAGAAACAGTTGATCTGCTGTGGCGACCTCTGACGGGAGCAGCCGAAAGAAGAAGAGATTTGCTTACTGGGATAGACCGACTGGATACATGTCCATTTTCAGTGGAGGCCCAGGGAGAAAAGCTCCAAAAAGACATTCAACAAACTGTTACATTTTTACAGTTTAAAACACAAAATAAAACACAAATAAAAGGATTTTTACACAGATGTAAACAAACACAAAAACAGATACACAAATTATTACATTTTTACTCAGATGGAAAATTCTAGACGGTGTTTTTAAGAATGATAGGGTATTGAATGCCTAGTAGGCTAAGCTAGTAGTAGATCCAAGGAGATCATAGGATTTATAAGTTAAGAAACAATAAAGTGTAGGCAGAAGTCCTCCATGTGCACACGAGTGATGGTTAGTGTTAGTCTGGATTAGGACAAGGACATAGCCATCTTTTTTTAAAGTACTGAATCAAACTTTTCTTGAATTGAGGTAGAGAGAGTTCAGATGTAAGATTAGCAGGAAGAGAATTCCAAGTTTTGCCAACAGAGTTAGCAAATAGAGATGTACCGGCTGTGTTGTTGAATTTGAGAGTTTGAAGTAGTAGTCTTTCAGATGAACGAAGTGCGCTAAGGTTACTCTAGGGGGTGATGAGGTTTTTATGTATGGGTGTATTATCTGGTTGGTACAGGATCTTGTGTGCAACTATTAGTTGGTTAACCTGAAATAGGTGAGGCAGTTCAAGCCATCCTAGTAGATTTAGGTTATGACAGTGATGAGTTCTGTAGGCTGCACCAGTAGCAAATCTAGCAATGTGATTGTATCTGCTAGAATGTTTATTAAGGTCAGTTTTGCTGAGGTTTGTAAATAGGGGGGAAGCATAGAAGAGGGTGGAGAGTACATGTGTCTGAGCAATTACAGTTCTGGCTAATGGTGTTAGGAAGGGCTTGATCCTATATAGTGAGCCAATTTTTTTATTAACTGTTTTAATAGTTTTATTGATATGTAGATCAAACTTAAGGTTATTATCTATTATAACTCCTAACAGGTTGGTTGAGAAATCTGGGGAAATAATGGTGCTGTTGTTGGATTTTAATGTAAAGGTTATAGAGGCAGACCTGTGAGGGGGGGGGGGAGCAGCAGTTTGGTTTTATTAGGATTTAACAGGAGACAATGGTTAAGGAGCCAATTTGTGTTAAAAGTATTTTGGGATAGAATCTGCAACTCTGTAGGTGAAGTGTCAGAGCATACTAAAGTGGAATCATTCGTATATTGAATGCATCTTGCATTTGGGATGACCTTATACAAATTATTGATGAAAATGGAAAATAATAGTAGACCTGGTATGGAGCCTTGGGATACTCCGAGGGTGATGGGTAAAAGGGTGAATAGTTTGCTCTGCTATAGGATAGGCTGTTGTCTACCACTGAGATATGATTGAAACCATTGGATGGCCTGGTCCTCTAAGGAGATGGATTTCAAAATGTTTATGAGTATTTTGTGGTTTACCATGTCAAAGGCATTTGAAAGATCAAGAAAGATAGCAGAAGAAAGTTTATTATTGTTTTGGTGTTGGTTAATGACGTTAGAGAAGGAGAGGAGGGCTGAGGTTGTACTATGGAATGGTCTAAAGCCATGTTGGGTGTTGGCTAGAAGACTATTATGGATATGATAGTTCAGGAGTTGATTGTGGATACATTTTTCCATAGTTTTATCCAAGGGTGACAGAATAGGTATGGGTCTATAGTTTGAAAGTTCATTAGAGCTGCCCCCTTTATGGAGTGGGATGACATGGGATATCTTCCAGACAGAGGGAATGGGCACTTTAGTTACAGTTTTATTGATCAGGATAGTAATGAGGTATGCTATGGCATCTGCAGCTTTTTGTAAATATTCTGCAGGGAGGAGATCAGCTGACAGGGTGGTAGGCTTTAGTTTTTTAAATAATTTTCGGACCAAAGATGTGCAAACTGGCTTGAAGTTAAAGGGGAGTTGGGAGCAGGGTGTAGTGGCCAGAGAATATGGCATACAGGGGATAATCATTAGCTAGGTTCTGGATGGTTGTTGTAAAGAAGCTTTTAAAGGTATTGACAATTTCTGCTGGGGGTTTTGGTTAGAAGCCAAGGGGGTAGGAGTGGAGGACTGTCCTGGAGTAAGGAGTTTGTTATACCTACCTAAAACTTTTGTGGCTTGTTTTGGTGTTTTTCTTGTAGATGACAGTAATAGTTTTTCTTGTCTAATGTGGTGGATTTTTTTGTTTCATTTCTTATCTGTCTGTATCTAAGTTGACCTATGGGGTTTGATGTGGTCCTCAAAGTAGCCCAACCCTATTTGTAAGTAACATTTCATGTCTGTTTCTTTTGAGAGCCAAGGAACAACTTTTGTTTTGGTTCTAGTAGTCTGTGTTGGTGCATGGGTGTCAAGGATGGACAGGAATTTGGTATTAAAGTAATTTACTGCTTCTTCAAGTGGTAATTGTTTCAGAACTGACCAACTGCGAGACCTGAGTTCATTTTGGAAATTTGTGCAGTTGAAATTCTTATTGTTCCTTATTGTTTTAAAAATGGACTGGTTGTGGATATCAGCTTTTTGCCTGATTAAATAGGTGAGGAGGTGATCACTTACATCATCAGGCAGGGTCCCACGCTTGTATTTGAGGAGTTGGGTATTAACAAGAATCCAATCCAGAATACTTGCTTTATTGTTGGGTTTACTGATCCTAATGGGGGAGGATAAGACCTATCATAATCCATAAAGGTTTATGTGGTGAGTGGGGGGTTCTGAGGAATACATGTTCCAGTCTATGTTGAAGTCCCTAAGTACAATGGTTTCTTGGGGGTAATTGCTGGATAACCAATGTAAGATATCTTCAAGGGTATTTATGTTATTTCCTCCAGGTTAGTAGACACACACCTATAGTCAGGGGTGCAACCAGAAAATTCAATTTTGTACTCACAAACTCCTTTTACTGCATCCCAACTCATATGGCATTTCATATAAATGGACACATCTTTCAAAATGTTGCCCCCCTTACAATTAATAAATGTACACATAATTTTCAGCAGTTCCTTTTAAACTATTAAATAATATTGTTTTTATATTTGTAATTTTCTCTGTAAGTAAGTTATACACTTGCTGTTACAGACATTCATTTAGACAGTTGTAAAAATTACATGGCCTGAAGAAAATTGCAATGTTTCTCGGTGATGCAAAAAAAAATTATTCTGTAGAGGATAAAGTATAAACCTGGCTACACCGTTGCTATAGTAATGTCAAATTTGGTGTCAAACAGAGAAACAAGTGGACCTTCAGACTCCTAACTCATAAATGTCTTCTAACATTCTTTGAAAAAAAAACATCTGTGTTGCAAGTCTGGGTTCAAAATATGGAAAGTGAAATTAATTGAATTTGCCAGAGTAAAAGGTAACTCGCACTTTTGATGAATTTATAGACTTAAGAGTCTGTCTCCTTAAGAAAAGTTAAAAAGTGCTCAAGTTGTTAATTTTAAGAAAACACAAAATTTCCTTTTGCTCGGAGTAGAGCTGGTCTACATATGACAAGAGACAGCTATTGCATTTCAAGTAATGTTTTAGCCAGAATACTGTAAATTGTCATTGCACGGACTTATATTTCCCATTTTCAGTACAGCTACCTACAGCCTTTGTAACTGTAAATTATTTTCCCATACTTTGACCATACTTATGTCAGAGAGCCCCCAACCATCATATGTTGCAGTGTCACTGTGCAAGTCATTTCAAGGACCAGTAGAGTTATGATTTATGAAATGTCATTCCTACAGGAGATGTGATAAGATATGGGCAGGTTTTACCAATTCCTGAAATATTTATGGAAAATAGAGTAGGTATTGGTTCAATAAGAGGTAAGTTTTCAATGAGAGAAAATGAGTTCAGCCCTTGAAATGTAGTAATCTTGATACAGTGGATGTTAACCGCCTTTTTAATGGGTCAGTCTCACTTAGACACGGTCCCTTTTATAGGCGCCATAATGGTATAGTATTCACTGACGATATACATGTTACATATAAAAATCAACTTAGTGTCACACACAAGAAGATATGCACTATGCAGTTAAGCATTTAACGATGACATGAAGGAGGAGATTCATGGATGCGCTACTAAGTATGCAAGGAATATGCAGACTGAGCAATATGATAAAATATGTTTTTCCCCACAATTTTATTTATAAAATAAACACAAATGGCATATTTTATAAATACATCCTACATAAGATTACAAAAATGTCCAAAATGACTAATTTCAGAATAATGCACTTCTATTAATTACGCTTTTATTAATAACATCATATCTACACCAACTTACCCTTTATTTAAGAGATAATGTCTCCTCTTACTGTCTTTAATTACTTGCACTTTCCTTTACCTGAGCAACCTCACTCCCTAACATTAATGCCTACCTCTGCCCCCTCTTTGCAGTCTATAACTCTTCCCCTACTTCATTTGATGTCAACCACTTCCCCAAAGCTTTATCAGTCTAATCCCTAGAGCACTTGCCCCTGACACTCCACTCAGTGTTTCTGGCCCCTTCCCATTAACTGTTTCTACCTTCTCCACTTTCTATCCCCCTGCTGATCCAATAATTACTTATCCACTCATCATCACTTACTTACTCTACTGTCTGAACCCATCTCTATCTATCCCTCTGTGACAAAAGGAAATATTGCCAGCCCAGCTATCTGGAATTTTATGAATAATTATATGTAATTTGTGAATATTGATATGATTTATATAGAAGTGTGACAGAAGGAAATACTGCCAGCACAGCTATCTAGAATGTTGTAAATAACTATATGTATTAGAACTATATGTCATGTCTATATTAAACTGCTGATAGAAAAGTATGTGTTGAATAGGGTTTGTACAGCACTGAGCTTCAAAGATCTATCCACAATGTACCCTTCTGTAACATATAAGATTAACTTGCAAAACTTCAAGAAAATAAGTTGAAATTAAATTGTTTTACAATTGTGCTATAAAAGTTAGCTCTCAGTTTAAGTTTGGTAGCAGACAATGTCTAGAGCTAGAAGTTTTTGTATTGTCTTGGAAGAGAAGGAATTACTAGGTTTGAGATGCAGAAGTGTTTCATTGCTTTATGACTTCCTAGCATCTGGGCAGCTCTAAGCAAACATCTGAAGGCTATGTATTTTTACACAGTGATGTTAAATTCTGTTAATTTCTGACAAAAAGGGTTTAGCCTGGGAACTGGTCAGGTGACACAAAGTGATGTCATTCAAGCTAACCCAGCAGTAATATTTGATATTAATTTAAGAACTCCCTCAGGGAGAGACTGGGCATTTTGTATTTTGCATTTGACCTAACAAGAACATCTACTCATCACCATCTTCTGCACTTGTCTTGATGTAACTAATTTTTTTGGGCATAGTAACTCTTTTAGATATACCCCCGGATTCACGAATCCTCTGTGTAAGACTTAATAAGTCTTACTCGGAGGCTGCAGTTGAACGGTATGATGTCAGCATGCCATGAATATGCATGAGGGCACACTGACTCAACCGTGAGTCTTACACGGACCGTGTAAGAAAGCAGGGGGCGTGTCCGACTGCCAAGTAGTCTAAATGTCCACACCCCTGCAAGTGTTTAAAATAAAAGCAAATAAGGAAGAGCGAGTCCGCTCAAATGTCCCTGCACCCAACACCTCACAGTCTGATATTGTAAACCCCCATCACAGTTCTAAAATGCATAACATTAATTATTTTTAAATTCCCAAAATAGCTGCCCGTATTTGCACATGTGTGCGCGGGTGTGCCCGTTGCTTAGCTACAGTTAGCAATTCTGACATGGAAGAGCATAAGAAAGAATGTTTATGCAAATCACACCAAATAGCAATAGCGTAATGGTAGAGCGTTTGCGTAAAGAAAAGGCATTCACGGTTCGAGTCCCACCACTCCCTTTTGTATTTATTTTTTAAAGCAGTATATGGAATAATACCTAACAAATATGTTTAAACATAACTAAAAAGCAGTGAAATGGCCAATGTATCAGTGAACAAAATAAATATTTTAAAGGATCCCAATATAAAATTGCCTGCAGTTAAGCAGCGCTTCACCCAGCGCAATAGAGTTGCCCATAGTTCAATTGCGCTTTACCCAGCGCAATGTGTTTGTGTGGACGTGCGCGCTGTGCCAACCAGGGCACCAAGAAGCAAAGTTGCTTAAATGCAGCCACACCCTTTACCCTGTCTGGACAGTATGAAAATAAAATGAATAACAAGGTTCGAACCCAGAACTCTGTGCATCAGAAGCAAAGTACAAAACCTCTAAGCCATGACAACATAAGGGAAACAGCCACTGTTAACATTCATATACTTACTAATGGTAGTTTAACCATTACTAAGCAAGTCTGCAGTCAGCCGAGAATTTTACAAAATGCCAATCACAAAAAAGTGCGGGAAATGTGGCATATTTAAGCCCCACAGGCAGGAATATATGCCATAGCTGATTGTAGCTCACAACTGCAGTTAGAATGTCTGGTGTTGGAGAGGGAACATGCACACATGTAGCATGTTATTATTCCCCAGAAATGTGAGTGTGTGTCAAGAAATGCAGGGTTCTGTACAAATTGAAGTGAAAATGTCATGTGAAAACATCCCAGATATGTAGATAAAAAATATAATTGCAATCAAGAAATATGTAGCAGTAACATCTGCATCCTGGACTGTTAGTATGTCAGATATAGGATATATTGAACTAGCCAAACCCATTACACAACCTAATGTATGGTGGCAAGTGTAATAATACATGTAGGGGATATACACTTGCAGTCACTAGGAATGTAGTGTAGATGAAAAGGTAATTATAAGATGTTAACCAAGGTTTTTTCTACACCCTACCATATGTGCATAAACCATGCAATTCCACACCTCAATGGGTATGTGTAATCTTAAATATTTGTTGGGAAATATGTCCTATTGTTCTACAAATATTTGCATTCACGTTGATGCATGTGCCCTGTTTAAACACTACAATCACGGTGGCCTGTTGCTACCAAACATCCCTGCATGCTGTTGGAATATCCACTGTGGTTCAATATATGCATGTGTTATGCTTGCTGTTCAACTGTTGTAACCTTGGTGTGTTGGTTTAATGGGAATATTACTGCATGCTGTTACAACTACTCTGGAATGCTGTTTTGCTTATGTTGTAATTAACACACCTAATCAGAGAACGTATGGGAAGGCCGGTCCCAGCTGACCCACCTGTCCCTCCTCAGCTGGCGAGTGCACCTGGCACCAGCAGGTCCGGTGCCCAGCTCAGGGTCCCCTCCTTCATTGGTCCTGTGCTACCTTTGGGTGGAAGCGCTGCAGGGGATGGGGCTCATCCCCCCCGCACAAGCATGGGCGGAGAAGGGCCACCTGTCACCCTTCGAAGGGTCTGGGTTGTGGTGCATAGGGAGATCCAGCATTCAGTCTCTGATCCCCTATGCCAGCTTGAGGCGAGAGTGGCGCATCTCACGGGTGAGCCTGCCCATCCTACGCAGCCCCCAGCACAGCCACCCTCGGGGCTGTGAAGGTTCAGTGGTGACTGCCCATGGGTGGGGATCTCAGTTCTACTGTTACCATCTGTGGGCTCATGGGCTTGCGATTTCCAAACATCCGACCCCATCAATTGTGTTCACCCACCTCATGTGTCATACACCGCCCCTGTATGCATCTTGTCTGTCTTGTCTATTTACCTTCCCAACCTACCTCCCCGGACAGACCTACTTCCTCTACCTCACTTGCCACTCTCACCTGAAAAAAAAAAAAAAGAAAAAAGAAAAAAGGGCAATCTGTACCCAGAAAAAAATGACGCCCCATACATAGCTACCCATTTCACACACATGTCCATTGGACATGTAAGCTGATAATTAGAATTGGCAGTACAACATACTTTGTTGTCCTCACCTCTCTCCCAGGGGTGGAAGGTTTCAAATTTCACTCCAAATTCATTGCATATGCACAGCTGTTGCTGTTAAAGAAATGGGCAGCTATGGAACTTCCCTACACCCGTCCTCCACATCCCGAGCTTGTTTACCTACTGTCTGTCCCTCTTTGTGCCCCCTTTTTCACCACTTTCCTATCTCCCCATTTTCTTTTCTTTAAAAGAAATTAGCGCGGGGGTTAGTGGGAGTAAGCACTTTTAAGCGGTAGTAAGCAGGTTTAAGCGAGTGTGCGCATGTGTGCGCTTAGCAAAGCATCACGCAAACCCGCACAAACCCACTTACAACTGCTTAAAAGTGCCTTAGTCACTCTATGGCAGGGCCCTTGTTCTGCTGAACAGCAAAAGAAAAAGCATCTGCCAGTCTCGAACCCCAGACCATTGACACACTAGACTGCATGAATTACCACTAAGCCACAGCAGATATACAAATAGCTTGCTTCTCACATAAATATATCATGCATTACAATGAATGTAAATGGAAAATAGGACTGGTATAACACAAATCCTGTTCTGTGAGTCTTTACGAGCAGTTGTTGTGGAATTGCATGACATGACTGTGAAAGGAGAACCAGCCATCCTAGCATGGAATAATGTTACAGTAGCACCTTACAAACACCACACAGTATCAGACCAGGATAAATACTGGCAAAGATGAATAGGGCAGAGGCCAGACTCCCCAACTGTAACTGATTTACAGGGATGTCCCTGATTTGTAAACCAATGTTAGCTGTGCCCCACTGAATCACTCCGAAAAGTACTAACTGTAGGCAGACAAGTGTGGAATCACACGTAGTGCATAATGTCAATAGGTGAGAGTAGACACTGCATGCATGTCAGAAAAGGTGTACTTATACATATGCTCTGATTCCCAAAAAAGTCTCAACTGCAATATGTCAGTAATATATTGCAGGTGTATCTCACTTATATGTACCTTTCACTGTGGCCGTTCAAATATATACCTGAGAGTATGTGAGGCCTGGCAGAGGCAGGAACACACAGGAATATCAGCCTTACTGCTGTTATACACTCTGCAAATAGCTTTGGAAGGAGTTCCACAAGCATGCCCTTATGTAGGAGTACAACACAGAAATATCACAGGATGTAGCCATGTACTGCTAGTAAACAACTGTGACAATGCCAATGTGCCACTGCTGAAAATACTGGTGTGGTGCACAGACAACGTATACTAGGCTAACCTCTAGCTACCATCTGGATATGTCCACAGGTGTGAGCTAAACAGACAGACTACTTGCTTTGATAGACTAACAGGTACACAGCAACCCTGTATGTTCAGCAAGATAAACCTCACATGATAATAAAAAATGCTCTTTGCAGTTCTGCACCTCTACCCAAAGGTACAACACACCTGTGTATTCAAGCAAAAACCAGGGTGCAGGTAGGCATACTCAGTACTGAAATATGTCCAGTTGTGTTGAGCAGCCTGTGCTAATGTCAGCAAAAACAAACCACAAACTGTGCAGAAGTGAGTAACGTAATAAGTACAATATAGCAGTTCACAAACACTGCATGTGCTACAGGAATACAGTGCAATAACCACATTTGTATGGCAGTTAATTGTGTAAGTGAGGAAAAAAGTACATACTCCCATGTATCCTGTGTTAGCATTTGGATGGGTGCGTACATGTGTACACTGAGATGTGTGTACTGGAAGCAATGACATTCAGGTTTGAGTACAACATGCATATAACTGGCTACAACCGTAGCATCAGATAAGAGACATATACCGACCTTCAGACTGACACAACGGTGTCCAGAGCAAACAAGCATGGGCCCCACCTTGGGAAGTTGAAAGGGCTATGCCTACCTAACCTAGCATTTTATAGAAGTGGGCTGCAATCACAGTGAGTAATGCAATCACCAAACAGCAAGCTGCATGCAATTACTGAATGGTGGGCAGCAATTATTGCAGAGGCTGTCACATGCACAAGTGCAGATACCTAGAAAAGCAGGCTGTACCTGCAGTCCACACATGCAATTATATCATTGCAGGTGCTGTGAGATAGAGAGTGAGAGAGAGAGAGAGAGAGAGACACGGACACAGACTGAGACAGAGACAGAACAGAGTGGGAAACTGAGACAGAAAGTTAAATAGAGGGCGAAAACCAAAACAAACCACCAAAAAAAAAAAAAAATACAAAACCGTAACACACGGAGCAGGGAAATACAAAGGTAAGGTATGTAACTCACATGTATGTGTTGGCATGTAGTAGATGTTCCTGAAGAGTACTCTACACACTGCAAATCATCCATGTGTGGCAGCAGTATGCATCTATCTGTATCTGCACATGTGCATAGGGCAAGGAACATACTGCAACTGTTAGTGAAGGGTGGACAGATATCTGTCAGTGAAGGTTGATATGTGCATATATCCATGTTGGTCATAGTGTGTGGCCTAGAAAACAGCATGCAGTGCTCAGGAGCGGCCTTAGGTCAACTGGTGCCCTAGGCAAAAGGGCTCCACAGTGCCCCCTACCACACTTCCTGGTGCCCCCATCCTTGTCTTACTACACCACATAAATAGTGGAAAAGCACCCCTGCTAGAGCGGTGCCCTAGGCAGCCGCCCAGTTGGCCTAAGCCTAAGGCCAGCTATGGTAGTGTTGATATATGCCATGTGGTGGTTAAATGCTGTGGGACAGATTTGTCAGATCTGCTGTATTACAGCCAGTGAGGCCTACTAATGCTACAAGGGCTGAGGACACCCACATGCATTCTGCACAACACTGTGCAATTTAATCACATACCTGTACATCCCACAACTGTTTTATAAGTGATATTCCCCACCGTGAAAGGTGGACTGTACATGTGCCTATATGTACATCCATGTGTACAGCAATGGATGTGTACATGTATGTATATATATATATATATATATATATATATATATATATATATATATATATATATAATATATATATATATATATATATATATATAATATATATATATATATATATATATATATATATATATATATATATATATATATATATATATATATATATATATATGTATATATATATATATATATATATATATATATATATATATATATACATATAGAGTGAGAGAGAGATACAGAGAGACACGGGGTCATATGTACCGCAACAGGTGTGTGGTGACCAAGGCATGGACTGTAGACAAGTGTTGATACTGCAGTGCCATTCCACCTTCCCAAAACAGTGTACCCATTAACTACCACATAGGTAGAGATCTACCTAACAGTGAAGGTGTGATAAGGGAACATGGGACACAGGTGAACAGTAGCCTCTGCTTTGATGAAGACAGTGCCACACTGCACCTGTAATCTGTCTGTGTGGTATGTGTCATGACAACAGGTGTGTCATCTATGGAAGTATAGGGTAGAGTTCCCCTCTACTCATCACAATGCCCTGTGTGGTATGTACTTCACATGACAACTACACCAGGTGAACAGGCCACAGACATACTTCCCAAAGGGTAATACTGGCCACAAACAGATGCCCTATGCAGACTGACTCACAAAGCCACAACTACACTGTATTGCAAACTGGCCACACAGAGGTGACCTCTGCCGGACATACAGAGGTATGTCACACCCATAGCTGGGTGACAACCACCATGGCAACATATCACAATCCCTCCGGGATACATGCTGTAGGGCCTTAAACCTTGTCAGCTCACTAAACAGCACATGCTGGAGGGATAGGTTCCCATCTCAGAGATATGCCATACACCGGAATAGACCACATAGCAATAGCAAACAAGGCTCCTCCTTAGCAGTTGTTTAAATACCCCTGATGATTGTGTGGGAGATTGGTAATACACCCCAGGAAACAATTTTGTGGTTCTGGTTGGCAGGGGCAAGTGAAATCAAAGTACATGTGTGTCAAAGGCCAGGGTAGCATATGGCTAGGCTGCTGTAGGCCCTAGGGCCAATAGCATATTACCTACCTATGACACTATGCCCTCACACATGTACTTAATGCAATAGCTGCTTTGTGAGGTTGAATAAGTGTAACGCTGAATGTGTGCAAGGTCTGCAAAGGTGTGATAGCATAGTGTGATGTTGTATCTGACATGGTAGTGCCTATCCTAGTTGTGAGGACAGCAACTGATGTGTAATGTACTGTTAGGCAGACATAGTATTATGGCACATGATGTGACGTAGTTCTCCATTGACGAATGTGGTGTCTCATTGTAGGCTAAAGCAATACATGTATGCTTAGTGAGTGGTACTGCTGGTGACTCCATCACCAATATGAACTGTAGTACTACCTGAAGCTGTAGGCCTAAACAGCACAGTATGGTGTGTTTTCACATTGCTTGGAAACACTGTCAAGTGTGTTTCCTGTAGTCTGCACAGAGGACAGAATGTAGGCATAAGGGTGTGTAAGTAGTGGCACATTGTACTGTATGGTACACAGGTAATGCTCATCTGTGTTGGCATACAGTGGTGCGTTGTACATTTGTCTGATGTGTGTGTAATTATGCCTGTAAAATGGCTGCAATCATATGTGTGCTACAGGGTAAACGTGTGTATCCAGCAACATATATACTCTGTTGCAGCAGTATGCCACCTATAGTAACAACTGTACACATCTGTTAGGCAGGGCTATGGCATCAATGACTAGGGTAGTCGATTGGTACTACTGTACCTGTACTTTACATCCATTGCAATGGATGACATCTCTGGTCGTGCATTGGTGTGATATACACCCCTGTCTTGAGGTTGTGCAATGTGTCACAGTGTGTCAGGTGCTGTTGCATAGTGGTGTGATATATAGAGTGTGGCAGGCAGTATTAGTTAGTTGTGGCCTGAGAACCAATAAGTGGTATTGAACGTGTGTAACCTCTGACAGACAATAGGATGGTATATATGTCAGTAAAGTGATATATGTGGGTAAAGATGTAAAGTGTGCCACAGGACACTCTCACACATATTGTTCATATCTTTTTCAGCCAGATGGCCCACCAATGCAACCCAGCATACACAGCGAATGAGGAAGATGTGATACTGCAAAGCCTATTGCAGCAGTACAAAATGCTGTTCTCCAGAAGCAGCCAGCACCAACAGGAGCAGACTGCACTGTGGCAGGAACTTGTTTCTCAGGTAAATGACATAGGCATGCAAAACCGGACATATGAGCAGGTACACCATCACTGCAGTGATTTAATTAGACAAGTCCATTGGCATGCGTCTGATATCCAAAGACAGCAGCTTGCCACAGGTGGTGGGGTGGCCATTCATCCCCCCCTCACCAGAGTGGAGGAGCTGCTCCTAAGTGTGGTGGCTCCTGGACAACAGCTACATCATCCTCTGACATGTGTTGTAATGGAGGCCAGAGCCACCCAGCACATCCACCTGGAGCAAGAACGTAACATGCCCTATCTGTAGATTACAGTTAACTGTATTGTTAGATTATGTCTACGTGAAATGTGTACTATGCGTTTAGCAGTACCACTGCCTAGTGTTGTGCAATACGGATAGTTTGAATAATATCACTACACCTGTGACTGTTGACTGTTGTTGTACTGTAGTTTAGCATACCCACTGAGGCAATGCCACAGTTGTGGCCACTGACAAACTCTCTCATATTCTCGTAGGTCCCTCTGCTGTGACAGCAGGGCAGCCGATCCATGCTGGTGAGTGTGTTATACCTGCAATGTTGGTAATGAAATATGCATGTCATAGGTGAGGTGTAGGCCATGTACACATAACCCACCTACGCATAATGCATGCGTGCATGTTTGCTGTGAGACGTTGCACAGTTCAGTAATGTCAGTAGCTGCCTCAATGACATGCAATACACAGAGCATAACACACAGTTGTGGCAACCCTGTACTGCACATTGGATAGGCATAGTTGCAACACCTGTACACAACATAACACATTTATCACATGCAGTACACAAAGTCATGCTACATATGGCGTAAGCACACACTCGCTGTAAGGTCACACTTCAGTATCCCACATCATCCACACACACATGATGTACCTCAGGGGTAGAGGCCTATCGTGGGGCTGTGCAACACTCTTCAACACATAACACAGTCATGTTAGGCAATGCTCCCTATTGGGCTCCTCATACACCCATGTACAAAGTGGCTGTGTAATAGTGAACTTAGCCATGGCACTGCAGTTCAGGTACAGCATGCTAGGTGGTGGTCTGTCACACAGTAGTAGCCGTATCAAGATGCATGTTGATGATGATGGCCCATGGTAATACACCCCATCCAGTTACAGTGATGACAGTACTACACATAGCAGCCTTTGCTGTGCACCTCATTGTTCTGTATGTGCAAACATATGCACCTATACACACTATGCATAGCATGTTGTGTGTGTGCTTACATATGCCAGTATACACATTTTGCACAGCAGTCACCATCTGTACAAAGAGTCACATATATGTCCTGGAATGCTATTGGGTGTATAGGTCACATAACACACATTGGGTATGTGTGGTGTTTAATGTTACAATCGTGTAGCATGCCATGTCATGGCTGGCACTGACATATCTGCAATATGTCCCACACTCACCATAACCACTGTACAATGTCCATGTCGAGCATTGGGATTCCTTCACATCTACATGCACCACTCATCCCATGTCTGTACATTGCATGCATTTGCTACACCTGTGCCCACTATTATGTGCTATGGACACAGACACTGTCATCAGACATGGCAATCTATGTATCACACAGATAACACATGCAGCCATGGTATGTATACCATTGAGTGATGGTGCACATGACATTGCAGAGCAGATAATACTTGCACAGCAATGTTGTGTCCATGTACAAATTGTGTTCCAGGGTGTAGCCAATCACTGAACAACTACACACATGCATCAAAGCCATGTATAATGTCATTAGATAGGGCTGTCTACACTTGCACTGCATGGTGTTGAGCAGCACATAGTCTGCATGCTGACACGTGTGTGGTGACTGTTTGTCTTGTGATACTGTCACTCACCATCACCCACTATTGTGTATGTGTTGGATTGCTGGTGTGTGTGTATGTGTTGTGGTGAGCAGTGTATGTCCATGCATGTGTGCATGTGTGCATGTGTACATGTGTTCATGGGCTCACACATACACACACACATTACATCAACATTGGCCCATGCAGTACTGTTGTCCCTCACACACACACACACACACACACACACACACACACACACACACACACACACACACACAGACATGCCGATTGGATGGGTCAGTGTCGGGCTCTGGCAAACATACAACACACCCTGTGCATATGATGACACCTGTGCCACCTCCTGTCATCTGTCACATTGATTCAGGAATAGGCTAACATGGTTCTGATGCACAGGGTGACATTATAGCAGTGTAGCAATAGTAGCAAGTTGCCAACAGGAAAGTGTACTGATATCCTTGTAGGTATATCTGAGCAGGCATTATGCATCACAGCTCTGATAGTCATTGTAGCATTGCTTACACCAGTATTAGGTCTGAGCATGTATTGTCCACCCATGTGCCACTTAGCTGAAGTGTACAGTGTTGTCAGCATGTGTTAGTGAGTGGACAGTACGTGTGTGATGTGTGCATTGCAAATTAGCGGGTGTACATCTGTGAACATGGTGTGTGCACACTGTCTGCATGTACGTGCATAGTGGACATGTGGGATGTGCGACATACCCTGTTATACACATTGTTAACATCTCATTGTATCTTTCGATGGCCAGTATGCATTCTACTACAGATATGTACTAACATGGGTACACATGTGTGTATGACATGGGTTGGCACTATGCTGTGGGTGATACTGTTGATATATGTCAATGATCTGCAGTCTGTAGTATACACCACCTCAACAGCATGTCTATAACCAATCATTAGATGATGTCCTGACAAATGACGCACAGTTGTAGGGAACTCAGTAACAGTTGGATCCTTCCAGTACTATACTATAACAGTAACCAGTGGTATTGACCGCCACACGTTCCTGGGACCACACCTGTGTGGCATATAGCCCTCTTAAGTACATGTAAACACACTAGGGATATGTCCATCCACATCTGGAAATGCATGCATTGGCCTACACTGCATTCCCTGGATGGGACGCATATCCTACACAAGGGTATCATACAGACAGATACCTGTTGTCCAATACATGCTGTATAGCAGTAAGCCATCTATGGCATAGTCATCCACATTTACTATACATACTATCCCGACAGTACCACATAGGTGGTAGCCCTGAACATGTATGTTGGGTACCAATGTGTACAGACAGACACGTGTTATGTCATCTGTCCCTTGGTATCCACATATCCATAGGTATTGTGGGGTCCCTCGGTGTTTCACATAACACATTAGGGGCCTGCATGCATATCCACAGGGTTGGTGCACACCTATGACTTTCCATTATTGCCAGTCGTTGTTGTGTATGAACATGTCTGACATATACCCTGGCAATTACCCTCACTCACAGTACTCTATAGTACGTGTCATGGGTGTGTGTTGCAGAGATGTCCTTGGCCACAGATCACTACATTGGCCTGAATTGATGCATACATACATATGTGACCTATGATCTGAGAAGCAGCAGCACAATCTGTTGAAGGTTACAAATGCATTCATGTAGTATGCAGGCTTCACACCTATGTACTGATTGAGGTCACATGTACACAAATTTATTTGACACGCAGATACCCGATGTGTGCAATGCACATACTGTTTGAAACATATGTCATACCATAGTAAAAGCAAAACCCACACTGCATTGACCACCTGTGGCACACACAGAGCGTTTGCAGGACTCAAACCCCTACCTAACAATGTTTTGATACTAGAGAAAGAGACGCATTAACACGGCGCGCTATATGCAATACTGGGTGTTTTTTTTTCTCCTTGAACATTTGTAGGATGCTGACATCATCGAACTTTCCAAAGAGGGCTGTACCTCTCTTAATGTGTTTTCCCAGTCTCCAAAAAGGCTACTCCTCTCAAAGGAAATCACACACATACACACACCCCCACTTGGTGTTTGCAGGACTCAAACCCCTACTTAACTATGTTATGATATTAGAGAGATACACATTAACACGGTGCACTCTGTGCATTTGCGGGTGGTTTTTGTTCTCCTTGAATATTTGTAGGATGCTGACATCATCAGACTTTCCAAAGAGGGATGTACCTCTTTTAATGTGTTTTCCCAGTCTCCAAAAAGGCTACTCCTCTCAAAGGAAATCATACTCTCCCACACACACACACACACACTTGGCATTTACAGGACTCAAACCCCTACCTAACTATGTTATGATACTAGAGAGATACACATTAACACGGTGAGCTATATGCTTTACTGGGTGGTGTCTGTTCTCCTGGTATATTTGTAGGATGATGACATCATCAGACTGGACATAGTAATGTGTGTACACATTTTTATGCAATCCCAGGAATGATCCATGTAGGTCGGTAGGTATCAACAGCTTGTACAGGACCCCGTGAGTCTCACCTTGTGTGATCTATCTGTGGACACACTGACATCCCTTCATATGTCAACACATATCTATGCACAGATTGTTGGTTTTGTGGATAAGACATGTGTCTGTTATGTTGATGAAGAGCTGTTCAAAGTCTATGTGGGACATGTGTAGCTCTGTTCCATGATGTATGTCCTGGGTGGATGCCTTGCAGAAGGTGTAGCATGCTTGGGAACCATGATCTGCACATGAACATACCACAGTTGGTAGGTCGTGTGTTTGCCGGTTTCCAATAGCTCTGTTTATGAATTCTGCCATGATGCACTCCATGGCCTTGCAGATCATACTTTATAGGCTTACTGGACTATACTTCCCATGGTGTGTTGTGCACCCACACATTTGGGGAGTGCCATATGTTGCTGTAACACATTCGACGGTTCCAGGTGCTGTGGAGTGGGTGAGGCTCAACAGACTGTTCAGGTGCAGGGTCTGTTTGTTCTGTAGTGCATGCATGACACATATTGGGAAACAATGTAATCCAATTGCTGCCATGCTTTTGGCTTTGGGGGGAGCTGTTCAGCCATTCTACATGTGATATCTCCTGGTATGATGTCAGGGACTATCGTCAGTGGGAGATGGGTATGTATACATGGGCCTGTCTGACAGGATGTCGGCAATGTCAGTAAGGTACAGTTGTCCCTGACTCAGCTCATATATGCGTGTACATTACTATTTATTACATAGCTGAAGGACATGTCATGATTCTCAGTCTGGACTCCTTCTCAGCTACTCTTTACAAAACACCGACAAACATGAACACTAATCCCGGTTATACTCTTTTACACACTTAACACCCTACTGATCCTTTGTGATCAGGCTACAGAGGATGTCATCATAATACACTGACATGTCCAGGGGTCGGTTTCATGTGTACTCTCCAGTCCAGCTAGTGAATATTGTGGTTATGACACAATGTCACATCTGCCTCATGTACACAGACAACCCTCTCCTCCTCACATTATACTCACATATATGTGGGAGATGTAACAATATTGACATACAGGACGCTGAGCTCTCTCGACCCATGACTGGCATAGTCTATCAGGTGGTGAGGGCAGCCACACATACCACATATCAGTCTCAAATACACCGATAGTGACAGCAAACAAACCACATTATAACACATACACATATGTGGAGGCTCTACATACACTCCGCCTAAGGAGCAGAGACCTCCAAAGCAGACACACATACAACTGCTACCCCACTACAATGCCCACATGTCACACAGTTCACAATGTCAGTGTGCCACACAGTCACTGCCCTTTGGGCTAAACAACATACCTGATACACTTGTTATAGGTGACAATGTCAAACACACTGTCGACCCACTCACCAGGCCAAACAAGGGAATAGTCACTTTGAGCTGTCTCTCAGGTGCCAGGATCCACCACATAACACATGCACACAGGTCACTCCAAAGCAAGTCCAGGACTGGCTCCATCATTGTCCATGCTGGTGCGTACAACCTAAGATGTTCCTCCCTGGACCACATGAGGAACACAGTGATCATGTAGCCCAGCCCAGTATTACCCTGACCTTGTCTAGCATCTTACACTCACCAAGTATGATGTCACAGTATACCAACACACTGATCATGTTTAACAGTTGGCTAACATATTGGTGTTATTCAAAGGGGATGCAGTGTCTGTCACCCTGGGGTGACATACTCAACATGCCACGTAGTTTTCCTATGGACAGCTTGCACCTGTCACCCTTGGACTTTTGAATACTGGCTAGGGCACTTGCTGCCACCATATTGCCTTATTTCAGCGCAGCTCAAAGGACAGAACCACCTCCATAGACATTACAGAGTACATGACACTGAGGGTAATGCTGCACCAGATGTATTACCCTCAAATTGCGCCCACTCAGGCATCTCCTCTGTATGGAGGATAGCAATATCTGTGCACTAACAGACACATGGCTCAGGCTCCCACATGCACACCAGCACTACCAGGTTGTATTTTGTACCATGCTTCCTGACCACATAACTTGGAATGGCCAACACAAATAGGGGGAGTATCCATATACATCACAGATACACACACCTCCAGGTTGGTAGCACTGCGCAATGCATCATAGACCATACATATGCACCTAACGTTGTGCAAATCTGCCTTTTGGTTTGTTGCCTGCTACAGACCACACTCCCCAACTCAGCAACCTCACTCAGCTTTCCTGGGAACATTGGACAATATGAAGGTCTCCCCAAACACCATTATATTGGGTGACATCAAATACCCACACATTGACTGTGGATAGTACTCAGGCCCCAACACCCTCACCCAACAGTTGCTACTATTTCTAAACTCATATGCTATGACACAACCGGTCACCACACCCACAAGAGGGGACAACATATTGGACATGATCATCACTGACATGGGGACTCTATGTTCCACACGTGCGATATACCCCTCATTGGTAAGGGCAGAACATAATTTATCTCACTGGACATCCATATCCCGTCCCCACACCCATCCTGGGTAATCTTGGTGAACTTCACAAAAGCAAACATCACACTCCTCCAAACCACGGTGGTATCCTTGAGAGACCCTGGGTCAGTGGTAAGTATGGCTCAGACTGCTGAATCCTTTACATACACATTCTATGGACACCTAGTGGACCACATGGATCGTTGCATCCAAAATAACAACTGGACTCACTCCTCCAATGGCAGTGGACCGGTCTGGTAGACCCCAGCCATTAATACGCTTTACAACAAATGGAGGAAGCTACTACATGATAGAGCACAATCCCAGACAGGGAAGGCATCTTTGATCTGTACTAGCAGACTGCTACAATCACTCAGGTATTTATGTCAGGCACGCTTCTAACGGACAATTGCACCAGACACGTCGGACACTCACAAGGCTTTCTTCAATGAATTCAGTACCTGGCTGGACACTCACTGATATGCTGTGTGTTACTGAATACTGACTAAAGATACCCTCAACCCACTGACATTGCCATCATCCTGGCAAACAGGTTCAGTGCAGATGTGTCCCCCCATCCCCCCTAAGGTGGTACTGTCCATACCAACAGAGTATAACCTCCCAGACATCGCGAGTAAACAGGTGAGTGCTGCCCTCCCCACAGAGGACAACACAGCTTCAATGGGACCAGACGGTGTCCCGGCCTGTGTCATACACAGCCTTCATGACAGACGTAACACTCACATTACATCACTGTTCGATATAAGCGTTACTGCAGGATATGTACCCACAGACTGGCGTACAGTGATAGTGGTCCCGCTCCACTGAATACTGCCACAACAGACCACAGACAATCTAGGCCTAAAAGGCTAACTAGCCTGTTCTGCAAAGCTACGGAGTGTATTGTAATGGGACTCATGCACATAGATATGGGAAACCTACAGACACTGGGTCCTACACATTACAGCATTGTTGTGGGCAGATCTTGCCTGTTGGACCTGTTCATATTTTTTCAACAGTTACCAGGTCCATCAGGGTTGGGACAGTTGTCCACACAGCCTGCCTGGACCTTGTGCAACCCTTCAACACAATACCCCACTCGGCCATTATGCATAGGCTCACCAGCATCAATATCGACACATATCTGACATGATGGATTGCTACCTGGATCAGGGATAGCACCCACATGCTCAGTGTTGCAGGTGCTATGTCTGACTATACACCAGTTACACATGGCATCTCACAAGGCTCAGTCCTGGGACCTCTCTTGTTCAGTATATATTTGTGTGATGTACAGGCTATCACAGGAGGGATATGGCTGCCCATGTTCGCAGATGACTGCATACTGGGTGCCATAATCAGCTCTCCTGCTGCCACATGCATACTCATACAGGGCCTCACAGAGATAGGTTGACTGGTGCCTAAGCCATGGCCCATGGCTACATGCCATTAGTTGCATAGTCATTCCCTTTGAGGATGGCAAGATGCCCACACATTACCACATAGGTTGTAATCCATTACATACAGTAGCAGTTGTTACAGGTTTGGGGAAACAACCTGTTTGTACTCTCACCTTTGACAATCCTATTGCCATAGTGGCTAGACAGTACGTCTACATAGCCCACCATATCCCATGTGGTTTCACATGTTGATTACTTGTGGTCATTGTGCCCCTATACTCTTCATGACCATGCTTGGTTACTATGCCACATTTGGGATGTACCTTACCCAACACCTGCAGCAACTGTAATGGCCGCAAATGTTACTCATCGAGCAGATGTAGGGACTCACACAGATGCCCTGCACAGTTCCGATACAGTAACTCCAGCTCTACTCAGTCACTTAGTACCTACATGGATGTGTTGTGTGCCTGTAGTTGAAGGCAATATCTGACCCAGACTTACTGGACATGCTCCACCTCAGGATATCCAACTCCCTTGGTGCTAAACACTCCAGGGACATATACCTCAGCACTGATGTTAAAAGGCCATGCTGGGGGGACAGATTATTATCAGAAAGCCTCCTCTCACTCTGGAGTGTAGTCCCGGTTTTGCATAGGCAGAGCCATCCACTGACCACCTACAGGTGACATCTTGACAAGTGGATGGGTGATCGCATGTTTACCCATGGGATATCTTCTGGGTCCCTGCTAGACAGAGGCACAATGCACCGAGCGTAAATGAGCTATCTTGTGTGACCTACTATTCACAGGCACAGTGTTCTGATTTGACTGGGTTGCAGAAGCCAAACACACTCTGGCTATGCTTGTACATGCCCTAGGGCAGATAGCCTAGCATCAACCTCTGAACCTATGATAATTTTCATGATGCACAATGTTTATTGCTGATACTGTTTGCAGGTTTTTATCATCTTTGCTTTCACACTTTATATGAACCACTTAGGTATCTGCAGAACATATTTGCTTATGGCAGGGTTCCACTATATTATATACATGTCTGTTGTCATACAAGTGTGTGCACAGGGAAGATTGCTGGGTAGTGAGAGGTTCCTGGGTTAACACATGCAACTGCCTGCTATATGTGACCCAATGCTGTACTCGGACATGGCCTAAGTGTGTGAGCATGCCCAGTTCAGACTGTCAGTGTTCTGTTGCCTGACATTTGTGTCATGTATTCAAGTGTGTGAGCATGCCCAGTGTGACCTTTCAGTATGTTGCTGTCTGAGGTCCACTACATTTGTTGATGTATGTCTACATGTCCAATATTAACATTTGTACTGTGTGTGTTGAAAGTCAGGTTCTATTCTTACTGCAGGACTCACCTTTTTGTCATAACTCGACAGGGATTATGCTGTGCCTGCAGGGTTTCCGTGGAATACTTTGCATAGACTTATCAACATTTCTTCATACAAGCTAAGCACTGCGCTACTCTCATGGTGTAGTGGTTCAGTACTATGACTATAGTGCACAGTGTCCTGGGTTCGAGGCCCATTGCCGCTTATGTTTTCATACTGAGCAGACCAGACTGCTTAGGGGCCAGTAGAGCAAATATGAGCATGTTGGCTATTGTTCAGCTATGCCCTACCTAGACCCAGCTTGTCCAACATTGCTCAATATTAACCATCATTGCTGGGAATTGGTCAATATTACTCTACATTGACCACATTTGTAGTAGTTGGTGTGTGCAATTTTGTTTATATTGACTTCATGATGGTAAATGCTGTTTAGCAGTGCTATATTGCTTAACACATGGTAATCATGCCTCAGGTCTTGATGCAGGGCTGCCTATGTCGGATGCACATACTGCACTCCCTATACATGTTTGAAAGCAAGTAGTGTCAATGTAGGCATCCCTTTTACTATATGTGTGGGTCAGAGAGAGGTATCATTTCCAGAGTTTCTACTGAACTAGTGTATGTGCTATGTGTTGCCTCTTTGCCAAGGCCAAAGCATACTGGGCACACCTCCTTCTGCCTACTGGGACAGGCTCAGGTTGTTCCTCCTCCGAGACACGCTCTGCCTGTGATGGCCTTGGCAATGGTGGGGGGCTGTTTGGCCCAGGCCTATGCTGGTCCTGCTGCAGCTGTTTTCACAGGATCATATTATGTAGCATAGCACATACCATGACAATTTGTGTACATGTAGTTGATGAGTACTGCAAGGCTCCACCAGATGTGTCCAGGCACCGGAACCATGACTTGAGCAGCCTAAACACACGCTTGATTACATTTCGTGTTTGTGCGTGTGCCTCATTATGGCATTCCTGTTCAGGTGTGTATGCATTTCTGATGGGTGTCATCAGCCACATCTCCAGTGCATAGCCAGCATCCCCCACTAGGTGACCATGTGGGATGTCCCCATTGGCAAATGTCTGGTACAGCTGCGTCAGATGCCAGATATGGGAATCATGGTAGCTTCCAGGTCAGCCAGCCAACACATTCAGTATTATGCCCTGGGCATCACACATGACCTGGCAGTTGATGGAAGGGAAGCCCTTGCGGTTGAAGTAGACCCTACCCCGCTCACCAGCTGGTGCTTTGAAGCATATGTGCATGCAGTCTATTGCACCCACTATCTCAGGGTATTCTGCTATTCGCTGGAAGTGATGCATATTGCTGGCCAATACCTCACAGGAATTGGGTAAATATACATGATCACCGACATGTGCTGACATGGCATCCAGGAACTGGTGCAGTACCCTGGATGCTGATGCCTGTGATATCCCCATCATATCACCAGTTGGTCTCTGGAAGGTACCTGTTGCTAATATTCTTAGGCCAACACATACCTTAGTTTCCACTGGGATGGGTTCCCCTCTGTTGGTTCTGTGTGTGAGGCGTGGCCTGCAAAGCTCAACAATTTTCTGCAAGAGGTCTCTGTCCACTCTATAGCGCTCCACTATCTCCAGCTCATGTAGCCCCTGGTAGGTAACCCTGGGCCTGTACACTCTTCTTCATCTCCTCACTGTGGGTTGTCCAGCAGCATTTGCATTATCACCACCCTGAGCATGTTGCATATGTCGTCTTATAACAGCAATGGCAGCCCTTAACATTTTTTGTCTCAGTGAAGCCTTTCCAGTTTTCACTTCTATTAGCTTACTGCAGTGTTGCAGTGTCTCTTGAGAGAAAGATAATGGACTGTTGTTTGCAGAGTTTTAAGTGCTGGGCTGGGCTGGGCTAGTGTTCTGCATGGGTAATTGCCTGATTCTGATTGTTTTCACCTGCTAGCTCTGCTAGTACTCCCTCTAGCACTATTTGGTGTGCTTCCTTTTTCCTTACTGTTTCCTCGGTGGGGGGGGGAGCAGTGCGCACACAAGGGCAAACACGCGCACAGCAGTTAACATGCCCGCACACATGCTTACACAGACTAAAGCTTGCTTATTCTTGTTAAAATGCATGCACGCCAGCGCAAACGTGCTTACAACTGTTTACACAGCCTTACATATGCTTACTCAAGCCTACACACATGCACACATGCTTACACGAGCGCACATTGTCTTACTCGGGTTTACTGGTGCGCACACGTGCGCATGCATGCTCAGCAAGAAACTTTGGTGTTATCCACTGCATACACCTTCAATTTCTTGACTTTACCTGGCCTATCTGTTGACACAACTCTTTCACTATTATGTAAATATAAGCTGACACATGACACTCTGCTCCAATGAGCTTCACTCCTTTCATACATACCTCCATCGTGATGTCACCTATCTTCTACTCTGTTACTCCCCTTATCCTACTCCTACACTCCACTGACTGTGCTCGTTTGCTATGTAAACTTGCAATTCACTATCCTAACTCTCATTTGCATAGGATTGCCTACTAATGCTTAGTTACATCTCTTAGACTGAGCTTCACCCCTTAGCAACCTCTACTCTGTGGCCATGTTGTCTTCAGCCTGCCCTTCCCTTGCATTGTAAATTCATTTTAGCTATAAAATCCACATTTGTGGATCTTAATTATTAATTTTCTGCTTTTATGGGCGCAGCGCTTTTGCGCGGCGCTGCGCTACGGTTAAACCCCAGAGATCGGAATAAAAAAAAAGTTATTTTATTTTTAATTTGCATCACTTCCTGTTGCCAATGGCCATATTTTTGGCCATTGGCATGCTTCCTCCTGTGAATGCATGCTTCTTTTCCAGCTGACACGGCTCCGTTTTGCTATTTGCAGAACCGTACTCGGTTATCAACTGAGTACATTTCTGCAAATATCACTACTCCTACTCGGACAGGTTTGGGTTTCCTGGATCGCAAATTTACCTAATTTGCATAGCTTTCGCCTGCAATTGTGGTAATTTGCATATCCCAGCCCTGTCCGTGTAGGACTAGTTTGGAGAGCTCAGTTGCACACCCCTAACGGCTGTTCCTGGATCGCTCAGCAGACATGTTGGCTGCATGAAGTCTTACTCTACTCTAAGACTCTGTGCAAGCCTTCGTGAATCCGGCCCATAGTTAGGAATATAGTGAAGTATAGCTTAGATGTTTTCTTTATTTATTTGAGACTGTCCTGCAATGTTGTTTTAAATATTTCCTCTAACTTTGAACTCAGAAGTAACTGTGTTTGTTTAATGAGTATTGTCATGTTCTTTTACTATTTATTATTAAATATATTTAAACCTTTTAATTGTGGCTTGTCTGTGTAGACATATTTAAGCTCTGAGAGTACTTGAATATGTATTTGGTGAAATTGTGCAGGCCACTCCTAAATGGCCTTGCTCTTGGTCAGACTACCATTTGAATTAATAGTAACATTACACAGTAGGATTGGACACCCTTTGTGAAGGTCCTTAAAAGTAGCTGATAATAGTGGTTGGTGTCAGTGGACACTACCTTATAGTCTGGGCAGAAGGGGCCATAGCTAGTAAACCGGTGCCAGGCTTTCCCAGGAGTGTGTGTGTGTGTTTGTATATAAATCAAACCTCAAAGTGTGTGTGTGTGGGGGGGTGCAGGGACATGAAGCACTGGTTGGACACAGAGGGAGCTAGAGGTATTGGCTTGGCCACTCAGCTGAGATCTCATCTCTATAGCTGTGCCACTGGGGAGTCTTACTGGGGATCTGCAGAAAGAGAGAGAAACCAGCCCCAGACTGAATGTGGTCTCTGTGTGCTTTTAAGGGAAATTGCACTTTAATGTGTGTGTAATTGTCATCCTCCCAAGTGTATGTCCCCCACTGGTGCTAGTGGTGAGGATTGAGGCCCCTTGATTACTGGGACAGTGCAGGGGTATCACCTTCTTCAAATAACAACACTTTCCAACTACTTACAGTCTAATAGTCACCCTCTCCTGGCTTATACTAGCCTCTTGCAAAAATGTACTTCTTGCCATGCACTGCCACCTTGTAGGAATACTGTGTATCCTCTCTTCTTAACATCCCCTGTACTTATTATGTTGTACAAAACAAGTCAACTTATACAGCATCCTATACCACCTGTATAATAACCACATTTTTAAATTAATGACATATATCCTTCCTAGCGGTCCCCCTAGTGACCCTAACCAAAATCACTTGTGGTATTTCTTCTGAACCTCTGTAGTTTCCTTCTACTCCCTTTTATTCACTCTTTCAGAAACATCCAACCACTGCTTTCAGCTGCAGACCCTTCTACCACTCTCCTTTATCCATGCTGTATACATCTATTTATTTCTTCCACACTTTAAATCTTCTTCCCCTATCTGCCTCCTATAATACCTTCCATTTGTGCAGCAGAACATGTGTGCCTCCAAAGATTTCCTTCTTCTCCCTTCAAACCACCCCCACCGATTTATCTTCCTCTCTTCTCCATCTAGGCTCTCAACTGCTTTTCAACCTATGTGAATCTCTCTTTCTCAGCATTTCCCTCCAGTGATCCTCCTCTTCCTTCATGGTGCCTTTCCCTCAATCCATCTTCCTTACTGGCTGCTCCACTTTTGGCACACCATATAACTTTGGAAATTAGGCAACTGTGACCTACCCTATGGTCCTTCTCCTCGACAACATACCTTTAGCTACCCAAGCCATCTGCCTGCCCTACACAAAATAATTACTAATGTTCTGCACCTTCTTCATAAGTTCCTCCTTTTGAGAGAGAGAGAGAGAGAGAGAGAGAGAGAGAGAGATAAATAAATGTCCTATCTGATACAACATCTATGGCAAATGCATCATTCAAGTTGCACATACCCACCCTACTGGTAAATCCAATGTAACCTACCACTTCTATCTCCTGACTCACTGTCTTAAGCTCACATCTCTTCATCTCCATCTTCACTAATGATGGATGCAGGCCCAATGCCAAATATGTTACCCCAGTACAGTATAGGAAAGTCAATCTTTATTCATTCCACTGTGAAGGAGGAACTATCACTGACTTCAATGCGTGGCATATTAATTCTGCATTTTCTCCTAGCCAATTAAACTGTTTAAGCACCACTGACAAAACCACCTTCACATCCCTCAACATCAGGAAGCAGATATTTGAAAACAAATGAGAAAATCTCTATTCTGCCTCCCCAGTGCATTTCACACACTTTTCATTAACATCTTAATCACTAATAAAAACAAATATGGTGACAACAGAGTCTCACGATGCAGTTACCTTATCTTGTTAACTAGCACTTCCATTTTTGTTATCTCATATAAACCCTTCAGCCCTTTAAAATATTGTTATCTAATGCTGGTTTATTTTGTGCATCTTGTACATAAATCTTCACTAACATCATCGGTTCCAAAGCCATCTTTATATTAATCAACAGCACCTTGCTCCTTTCCGTTTTCTTCTCTTTACACTCCAGGTAGCTCACGCCAGCCAGCCTGATATGCTATGCTTTATAAATTCTACTTCCTCCTCTGTGATGGCCTTTCTAATCAGTTAGATAATATCTATGCAAAGTTTTCACAACTCTACCTAATAAAATAAACTGATCTGTATTTTTTGAATCTTACCTATCTACCTCTCCTTCATCAAAACCATCATAATCTTTCTTTGCATTAACTTTAAGAGTCTCAGCATATGTAGTTCTATGTGTTTATCTGTATTGTGTGTGTACAAGGTTTAGTGTGGTGCTGTATGTTACTGGCAACCTATTTGTTACTTGTAGTAGCTGCATGTGATAGCTTTGCCTCCAGTAACACTATATAACGTCATAGCTCACATGCTGTGTCACTTTATTTAAGCATTAGGCTGTTGCCTATAAGAGTGAAACAATTGTTACATTGTCGCAGGGTGCCTATTTCAACCAAACTGGCTACAGAGACAAATGGAAAGTACAAATCCATGGTTCAATATGTTTACTGATGTGAGGTGCAGGGGAGTGGCACCACTGGTGTTGAGGCTGATTTACTGGAGTTCTATCTGTCTAAAAAGAACAGTATAAGTCAACACATGAATAATGACATGTCTGTAAACATAAAGTGTCTCTTTGTACAACGTCTGACCAAGATGACCACTAAAAATATATGGAGAGGATTATATTGGGAAAGTTAAGGTCTTATGTGCCTGCAGTTACACATTGCAAAGTTAAATGAGCAGTGGTCCACAAACACAAGCAACTTATAATACCACAGAAATGCAAAAATGTTCAAACAAGCCCACTAGACAGTAGCAAAACAGCACACATCAAGGTTCCACTAGCAACCAGAGGCCCAGAAGTGGCTTAGTTTTTCCTTTACTCTTATTAGAGAGTAAACTAAGCAAATCTGTCTCAGATCACAATGTTGTTGTTGTTGTTTGTCTTTCGGCTTTTTCCTGGTAAGGGGTTGCCACAGCAGAACTCCAGTCCACTAATGATTGGAAGTAGATTTTTTACGAAATGCCGAGGTGCCAGCTCGACACCCAACCTTCAAGGAAGGCAAGCCCATTTACGCGCGCATGTCTTTCGAACGATACCCAACCGCAGAGAGGACATACATTCGAAAGACATGCATGCATAAATAAATACCAAAAATAAGTGTAGAGCTTTTTCAGAAACTCAGAAATCCAAAAGTACTTAACCCTGGTGTTTCTAGGCTGGTAAAAAGTGAAACCTGGTATGCAGCAATCTTAATCAATAGCATGGTTGGTTAGCATAACTGAGCTCTGAGCAAATGAGGACAAGGCCATGCAAATGCCAACAACTTATAATGGCACAGAAATACAAAAAGCTCTAACAAGCCCACTGGTTAATAGCAAGACAGCACAATTCAAGGTTCCAGAGGCCTAGAAGTAGCTTCTCTCTTGCTAGAGGTGAACTAGAGCAGTTCTGTGTGAGATTACAATAAATGGCAATAATAAGTAGTTCAGGAATATTTATCCCAGGTGCTTTGGATGCACAACAGCCAATTAATACCATGGTTGCTTAATGTTGTTGAGCTTTAGGGAAATGAGCATAAGCCTGTGCAAAGATAAGCAAGGTTTTCAGAACAGCACATTACACAAAAATATATCGTAGTCCTATTGACAGCACTTTGAACGAGGGCTGTCTGATTCACAGGTAAAGAGTGAAACGTGCCATTGGCTGTGGAGTTTTCTGTTTTTCTGTACCTGCAAGGTTTGTTGAAACTCATTTGACTCTTTTTCCATTGAACAACAGTACTCTTGCACTGTTGATAGGTCAACATGCATTCTTCACAACAGCAGGTTATATTAAGTAATCATGCTTTGTATGAACACTCCGTGCTCTAGCACAGCAATCTCATTCTAGTACAGCAATCTCATTTTAACTAAATGCAAACACTTTTTTTAATTTTCTAGTAGACAACTCTGAATTGTTCAGTAACTTAGAAGCTTAGATGTCACAATACTGAATCTATTTTACAGTGAGAGCAACCCAGTTTTCTCATCCTAGCAATGTACTGTCATTCAAAAGTCACATTGTCTTATCAACACACCAGTCAGCTTATTGATACTGCCACTGTTCAGAGTATAAGCAATGAATTATTGGATAAAGTAAGTGCAAAACTCACCTGTGAATGTGGAACTGCCCAGACAGAATGCTGCTAGATAAGTATGTCATGACACTGGCTCTAATTTATTACTGCAAGCCATTCCGATTATCATCAGTACGACTGCAACATATCCATGTTTATAAACATATATAACTGCAAAGAGTAATTCTGGTTTATTTGCATATGAAAATACACACCGACATATGTAACCTACAAGTGGATGAAGTAGAACTGATTTGAATATACAACTAGGTAACATGTACTGGATGAAAGAAACAACTCATCCAGTTGCAATTGACAACAGGAGAAAAAAGCAATCAGGCACTTAAAAAAGACAGATAAAAACAGTCAGTAACCAGTAGGTAGGACAGGAAACCAAGCTACAGTTGGGCTGCAAATAAGCAAAATGAGGGAAACACTTTAGTTTCTTTACTAACATAGAAAAACAATGGCAACTATGCTTTTTATACTATGCTGTAGTATAAAAAGCAGAAAGGCAGCAGTGGTGAACTCCAGAAGTCAGCTGCAGCAGGCGATGCCTAAGCTGAAAAACAGAGACTAAGGCTGCAGTCCCTGGTCTATGGGTCAATCATCCCCTGAAGTAGCTCCAAAATAGTACAGAAAATCATCAGCCAAGGGGTACCACAATCATCAAAATTACAGAACATAAACCCCAGCCAGGAAAGGTGCATAACTCAAAATCACCAGTAATGCAGCAGCAAACTCAATACAGTTACAAAGCAGACAACAGAAAGACTAGTGAGCTGGCAGGATAGTCAGAACACAAACAAACCAAAGAAGCAGTAAAAGTTAAAGGGGCCTAAAACATCCACTATGATAAACCCAGTAGTGCAGCAGTCCAGACGTCTGGCAATTACAGAATAACAAAGGACTCCTATACTACAGAAAGAAACCCAGAAATGGTAGATACACATTAAACAGGATAGTGGAGTGAGGCAAGGGCACAAGGTAGGGTTAATGGTGGGGGTTACTCCATGGCACACAGACATGATAGCATGTAGAACAAGGTAATACTGGATGGTAGTTTGACAAAGCAGAAGGGACATAATCATGCACACAGTCACAACAGTACAGTGAGGCAGACCTTGCCCACAGGTAAATGGTAGAGCAAATGGCCAGTACGCCAACCTGCAGATATAATATCCCAGTACCCATGAAGACTGATTCCATGGAGAGCACACAGGATTGTAGAATATACGCGCTGGTGCCATTACATCAATACAGGTCCCAGAAATAGAAGACAAGGCATGTGTGGGTGTCCATGATTTGAAATGGATCAATTGGTAAGCTATGTTAAAGGTAGAAAGCTGAGCAATGGGTGTAGTTGAGGCAGCTAATACTGGGTGGAAGTTCTGTGAAATAAAGTGTACTAACCAATGGGGGATGCAACAAGGATGTACAAGAGTTGAGTGCTAAGCCCATTATATACAGAGGTGATGAGCCAATTCATGGAAATCGTCATGGACTTCATATGTTCACCTTTTCCTTCATGATCTGCTGCAAGGACTTCTCACATTGCATCCAACAGTGGCATTTAGGAGAAGGTAGCAAGCCCCATATGGTGGCTTCTTGAAGACAGTCCACACAGCTCTGTTCATGATGTATCACAATCATCAAGTCATGGAGGCCTACAAAACATAACTAGTACATAGTATGCAGCTGTCTGTGCCATAAAACAGGATCAATATATGGTAAGGATGTGTCTGTGCCCCACCCATTGACTGTGATAAGTGAGGGGGATGACAGACATGGACAGCTGTTGCAGTGACCAAATCAGAGTGGAAAAGTTGGGGACACCATTCAGCAGAAGACATCTGTCATACTTCTTGACAACTACAGATATAGGTTTCATGGAACCAACAGAAAAAAATGGCTCCTCCTTCCAGGCATAGTGTTCCTCTATTACCTGGAAAGCTGCAGGCATCTCAGAAGGTGGAAAGTAAAAAATATGCAGCACCTCTTTGACCTGCTTGTAAAATGCAGGGTACATTGCATACATAAGGTTTAAGCCCACTATTTGCATTCAGCACCAGAGGATTTGGCCAAGGAGGTATAAGCACCAATGTGCATGGTCCATAGGAAACATAGTCTGAGCAGTGTTATGAGCAGCCTTGAAGCCCCCCCCCCCCCCAATGTTTGTTTTAACATACATTTTCTAAAGGATTTGAAGTCTCAAACTCATATATATGTCATTATTTAGTGACTTCAATCCTCAGATCATTCCAGCGATTTGCCAGAAAACCATAGATTTTATGAGCAACACTCCAAAAATATAAGCCAAAAATCTGGGCATTATTAGAAAATCTGGACAGTAGAGATGTATATTGAAAAAGAAATACAGTCACAAGATCACATACAAGAGTAGCCAACATGTAACTCAGGTAGACTTCCTCCTGTAAGGAAAAGTCACTGGGGTAGAATCCATAATTGCAAAGTCATCCCCAGTGAAACAGTCGGCCCACAGCATAAACCACTAATTGCCACAATCAGCAGCAAACAGTGGTCACAGAAGGCTCTAAGGTCAACAGAGACCAGGCTGAAGACCTGGAAGTTGACTGGAGAGAATGTACAACAGTTCAAGAAATTACTCAGGGCTCTAGTACCCCAAGAAGAGGAGGAAATAGGTGGAGTTGTACAAGAATAGCAACACCTAAAAACAGCATATATTAGGACTACAGAAGAGATATGTGGCTAAGCCAGTTATGGAAATAAGGTACATAAGGAAAGCTGGTGGTGGAATGCAGTAAGTCCGGGAAGTCATCATAAGAAAAAAGGAGTGCAGGAAGAAGTGGGAGATAGAAAAGACTGACCAGGCTAGGAAGGACTTCTGGTTGGCTAACAAAGAAGCCAAGAAAGAAGTTGCAATAGCAAAGAATATGGCATCAGAGGCACACTACCAGCTTCTGGAAAGTGACTCAGTAAGTGGCACAAAGAAACTATATCAGGCTGCAAGGCAAAGACAGAAAGATAAAGGATATAGTCAGACACCCTTCATAAGGGATGTCAGCAACAACCTGCTCACCAGTCCACAGGACATCAAAGGCAGATGGAAGGAGTATTTCTAGCAGTTTCTGAATGAAGAAAACTCTACAGAAACTGTACTGCCCCAGAAACAGCCTACGATGAGAGAAGAAGGGGAGCCCACTCTAGAAGAAGTAAGAACAGCACTAAGGAAGGTGAAGTCAGGGAAAGCAGCAGGCTCAGATGAGGTCAGAGCAGATATGAAAAAGATGTTGGGAGAGATTGGGGAGAAATGGCTCATGAGGGTACTAATAGCTGTGTGGAGAGAAAGGCGTATCCCAGATGACTGGAGAATAAGCATACTCATGCCAGTGAACAAGAACAAAAGTAACATCCACAAGTGTGGGCAGTACAGAGGCATTAAACTCCTCTCACATTGCATGAAAGTTCTGGAAAGGGTGATTGATAAATGGATACACAGAGTAGTAAAATTTAAGATGGGAGATGAGCAGTTCAGATTCAGGTCAGGCTGCAGCACAATTGACCCGATGTTTGCATTGAGACAGATACTTGAGAAGATGCTAGAGATGAGAAGAGAGTCCATCTGGGCATTCCTATGTGTCTGAAGTCTCAAATACATTGGTAGAATTAGTGCAGGCCATGAACAAGGACCCAATGACACAAGTATGAACAGTGTTCGGCTTCACAGAGGGGTTCCCATTGGGAGTAGGTGCACACCATGCTTCAGCTCTGAGCCCTCTGCTGTTCATACTGGTGATGGACTACATTAGCCAACAGGTCATAGGGAACAGATCAACAAAGCTGCTGTATGCAGACAATGTGGCAGTACAGGTAGACTCTGAGCTAGAACTTCAGCAAAGGATAGGAGAATGGAATGCAAAACTGAAGGCACATGGGATGAAACTAAGCATAGATAAGATGGTGGTAATGGCAGCAAATTGGGGAAATCAGAAGAAGCTGAGAATAGAGATAGAAGTTAAATAGTAGAACAGGTAAACAGCTTCAAGTATCTGGGAGGGGTGGTTGAGGAGAAGGGTAGTCTGAATGAAGAGTTCAAAGCTAGAATCAGAGGGGCTGCAGCCAACTGGCATAGAGTGTTAGGTGTAGTCTATGACAGAGGAATGCCAAAGAAGCTGAAAAGTAAAGGGTACAAAACAGTGGTGCAACCAGAACTGCTGTATGGTACAGAAACCTGGACAGCAAAGGCAGAACAGTTGAAGAAGCTAGAGGTGATGGAAATCAAGTGCCTGAGAAGGGTGGTAGAACAAATGAAGAAATGAGGACATAAATGCAGAAGCCAAAGTAGCTCCAATTGCAGAAAAGATTAAAGAGAATAGATCACGGTGGTTTGGACATGCGCAGAAAAGCAGAAGGCAATCTGGTGAGGAAGATTTGGGACAGACAAGAAGAAGGTAAGAGGAAGCGAGGATATCCAGCAAAGAGATGGATGGATTGTGTGAAAAAGATCTGTGACAGTCAGGCATGAGTGTTGAAGAAGGCAGGATTGTGGCACTGAATTGAGAGAGCTAGCAACAGTTAACACAATATGCCGACCCCATGTAGAAAAAATGGGAAAAAGGGGGCTGATGATGATGATGATGTGTCCATTAGAGACATAAGTTCCAAACCAGGGATGAGTTTCCTGTTCCCCATCTAATTGTCCAAGTTACTTCTTGAATTGGGTAAGGGAGGAACTCTGCTTCACATGAATGGGGAACTTGCTCCAGAGAAAAAGTAGTCTCTGAGATAGATAGCTGTCTCTTCAGCAGGTCCTATTTACATTACAGGAAAGGTTTAAATCTTTAGAGTGGGTGGATATGCAGGAGGTCCATCAGAGCAGGATCTGACAATGAACAGCAATGCTGTGGATAAAGGCAGGTCTGTACAGGAAATGAACAACCCAAAATAAAAGAACAAGACAGTCCAACACAACTAAAAAGCAGTATACCTTAAGGTAACCACTTTCACACCCGATGGCGCTTCATCAGACTAAAATACTCAAAACCGTTAAAACAAACTATTTATAACAGACATTCAATCAGTAAAACAGATCACGGGATTGAATGTCTGTTATAAATAGTTTGTTTTAACAGTTTTGTGGATCTTGGTCTGATGAAGCTCCATTGGACATGAAAGCACTTACCTTACATTAAAGTTTTACTGCTTTTTAGTTGTTGGTCAGTCTTGTTCTTTTATTTTGGGATATGACAATACCTTGTATGCACGGTATAGACCTCCACTCAACAGCCTGTTGGAGACAGAATACAGGGATAGGGCCTTGAGGCAGAAATATATGTTGATTTTTCATAGGTAAGTACAAGACTAATTGCTTGCGTAGGTTATTTTGAGCCTAACCAATTTCCCCAAAGGTGAGACTCAAACCCTGAAACTTGTGTCTGTAAGGTAAACATCGTAACCAGTTTGACAAACCCCAAGGCACTTAATTTATATGATGCTGTATGAAACTCACAATTCACAGCTGTAGATCATCCAGGGTTATATCCAGTAGAGAGGTAAATGTCTCATGCAGGTGCCTTACCCTTCCTCTTCATCCTGTGAATGAGCTGCTAGAACTCAATTTCTCTAGGCAGCTGCTGCACTGATTCAGCACTGCAGCCTCTACAAATCTCAGCACTATATTTACAGGATACCTCTACAGGCACTTAATCTTTTCTTTAATTGCAGGTACCAGCAGGGCCTTTTCAACCTTTTCAGGTCTCAGAAAGTAGGGGTGGGCAGTACTTCTGCTGTTTTGCACCAGCTTCAGTGACTAAGGTTATTACTGACCACTGGACCTTGAAATTTATGTCTCTGCATGCTACCAGAAGGTTTTTCCATTCATTATTCTATCACTGTGGAACTGGTATCCATCTATAATGAGCATCATGTTCTTGCACTGGGAAATTACTCATGGGGTCATAGGGATCTACCTGAGAAGGTCGAAATCTCACAAGACCAACAACGACATTGCTGACACTACAACACTGAAAATGCAGAAGGCCGAAAACTGAAAAGCCTGACATACCATAATGCCAACAGAACACAAAACAGGCAAAACTTAATATCCCCAGACAAACCAGAACTAATAGAAGCATCGTAGCGGCATCCACGCACATTAACTTAATTCCTAGGAGGTGCTAACAACTAATTAGTTGTAACATCCAATAATAACCAGTCTAACACCTGAAAAGTCAACCCCAGCTGGTCATGATTGTGCAATGCACCGAAGATAACAAGGCGGATACTGAAGAACTAGCTCTGGGAGTGCTAGGAGAAATGTATCAAACAGTGAAATCTCAAAAGGGGAAGGACATCCTAGTAATAGACTCTTACCTCTACCATTTAGAAAGGACTGCCACAGCAAGAGATACTTAGGATGCAAATACAAAAGCACTGAGGCTTATAGAGGCAGGGCTGTAACCACCCTAATGCCAGATGGTGATAAACTTGACAGATGAGTAGCACACAACTATGCTGCAGATCCTGGTGAACTACAGAGGTATGTAGTCTGTAGTGACTTGAAAACTAGAGCCAACCTAAGTAGAGACACACCTTGTCTAATAGTTGAAGATGCACTAGCATGAACGTCCCTACACATGATACACTCTATTCCACATAGACGAGCAATATTACAGCAGGTGAACCATATCAGATGGCAAAAGTGTGGATTAAGAACAAGAGATTAGTTGACACTGTTAAACATAGTCTTCACGAAGTTCCCTTTGAAATCTGATCATTTCATAAGTAGGACGATGTCAGATCCCGCTACTGAAACCACTTGTTGTAGTATTTACCACAGTAAATGACTTGCATGACTTAAGCCGTGCCACCATCTGGCTCATGGATGGTACATTCTTTGCAAAGGGTGTGACTATTCGCCAGTTATACAGCTTTCATGCATTGGTTAAGTATGGCACACACAGTAAATCTATTCCCCTACTATATGTACTCATGTCGAAAAAGTCACTGAAGACATATATTCTTCTTGCTTGCAGATAATAGATATGACATGCAACTTAGATCCGTTCTCTGTGATTTTGAAATAGCTGCACTCAAAAGTATCAGACTAAACATTCCTGGTGCATGGTCAAAGGGTTGTTTATTTCACTTTGGCCAGAATATCTGGCGTAAAGTAGGTCTGGCTTCTGTGTGCAGCAATTCCCAGGAATTCCAACTAGCTGTAAAGTCACTTGTTGCATTAGCATTTTTAAATGAAGACGAAGTGTGAGTGACATTCAATGAACTATGAGCTGCCTTCCCCCCAGAAGGCAAGGAAATCCTGAAATATTTTTCTGATTGGTATATTTTTGGAAAGAGGAGGCAATTTAATACTAGGACCAGTGCAACAATGAGGTTTCCGCCACTCTTTCCAATTTCTTTTTGGAATGTCAGTGATTTAAATGAGCTGTGCTTGCCGCAGACCCAGAACAGAGTGGAGGCTGAAATGTCTCCTAGGAGACAGGGGGACTAATCTGCGATATCTGTTACACACGTTGGTACGGGAACTACGGGAACAAAACTGTGTGGACAAGCTTAGGATACGGATGTCTACAGACTGCGAACCTTCTCCAAAGAAGACAAAGTTAATTGCTAGACAACAGCAGTTTCAGACTGTCTTACTCAGTAAGGAGCAGTATACACCTTTATGTTTTGTTAAAGCTATAGCACGGCTTTTGAGAATGTAACAGCAGGATACTGCATGTAAATAAAATTGACTATTGGGTTTACCATTGTCAGCACTTCAAATCTGTTCATTTATTTCACTTGGTGTAGGGGTTTAGGTTAACGTGCAAGTACTGTTGACTTTATCATGTGCCACAGTCCACTCTTCCATGCCTGCCAGTGAAGTTTCATTCATGATTCTATGTCTTTTGTTTATCACACTACTGTCTGCAGCATACTCTGCAGTGATTTGTCGGTGTTCTGATTGTCGGTGTTGTGGCTGTCGGTGTTTATTCTTGTCGGCTATTTGAACTGTTGGCTTTATGGCTTTGGTTATCTCATTGTCGGTGTTTTCAGTTGTCGGCCTTCTCAGGGAGATCCGGTCATAGGTAAGTCCTGGGCTAGCTGCCTCTGTGGACCATTTTAAGCCTAGTCAAGTTCCATTTCAAAGGTGAGAATCAAACCCTTTATCTTGTGTCTATGAGGTAAACGCCTCAACCATTATATCAACACCCATCTTGTTCCTTACACCTGTTTCATCATGCCAGGTTGTAGCGGTAATTTCCCATTCATCCTCCATCCCTACATTTGCAGTACAGAGGCCCCACACAGCCACATATTTTATAAGCAGATTGTAGCTGGGGTGTTGTGCTGTATAGTTCCCCTTCATGTATAGAGCTGCCTGTTCTTGAGGGCAGCACACTACTCATGGAAACTGCCCTCATGCCAGTGTGTTTAGATACAACAGTCATCTCCCTCAACCACTTTAACCAGCAAGCATCTCAGTCATCCTGCATACCTTGTGAATGAGTCCATGCAGAACCATCTGCTATAAATAAAGACCATCCAGTAAGACACACTAACACCTTATGTACAGCCTGTAAAGTGCTATTTCTAGTTACAATTTTTTATGGATTGTTTTCTTCATATTTAACTTCCTTTAACAAATGACTGGTGTGCCTGTCATAAAATATAACACTATTCTTACCAAGTAAAACAAAACTAAACTCAAAGTACAGCAAATGTGTACTGACTTTAATACATAGATTGTAAAACGTTATACAAGTACTTCACATGCATTTGTTAGTAACAGTTGTTTCTTTGAAGTACACTGAGAACATTAATATAATACTAAGAGCTAACCAACTTTAATTACATTTCTCAGTAGACGTAGCTTGAGCTCACAGTATGACATTTAAATCTGATGATACTTGTTATGGTAAAAAAAGAAAGAAGGAACACAAAAGCTTCTTCAGGTGACAAGCTCACACGTGTGGTGCAGATTTACTTTGCTATGTTCGTATGATATGAGGGGAGCAGGTAGGTGCAGTCTGATCATGTCACAAAGCATGATACCGCTACTGTGACTCATGTTAGCAGTGACTAATTATCAATTCTGCCTGGCAGTCCAAATCAGCAGAGCTTTAGTGCAGGATCTTTCATTGTAATGGCACCACTGAGTTCAAAATGAGTTCAGAGCTGATTACTGCGCCTCTCCAAACAGATAAGGCATTTCTTTATTCTCACTCTGCACATGAAGTCATTGAAAACTACTTCACTGCACTTCAGTTTTTCAAGCCCACCCTATTGAATATTGCTGTAACAAGAATAAAAGTAAACTCTATTTACTAGATATCAGAATTTATCATACTACAAGCATGAATGTAAGCTGTCTTTTTATGCATTTCTGCAAATGACAAGCTTGCCTGCCTCTTATAGTACCTCCTGTATGTATATAAATGAGATCTGAGATTACAAAGCCTTGAGAGAGTGACTTTTCCCTGATGCTTTGAAATTATGAAATTGCTACAAATATGAGAGGTACAGGAGAGCTAATCCCCGTGAAAAACATATTGTATATTTTAAGCTGAATGAAGCAAGGGTGATTCTCAGAGACATTCTGGATTTTCTATGTTCTACAGTTGCTGATGTTTTTTCTCAGTAGTATAGACTCTTTAAACTGGATATCAATGATACAATTTTAATGACTTCAAACAGACTAATGTAAAGAAAGCTTTCAAGCTTTCCAGCCACTACTGGGCGTGCCACCCAAATAGCTCTATAATATAACCTTGGCATAGGAGATAGGTGCCCAAGTATCAGGTCTGTCCTTTTGGGAAAGCTTCATGCTGTCATATTCCATTCTGTCAACTTTCTGATGTCTCAAGACATTTTATGTTAATATTTCAAGGTATTCACGCTTCTGGGGAATGGGAAAAGGGAAAAGGTCCCGTTCATATTTGTTTTACTTTTCTTTCTCTCTCTGAGTTATCCAACCATGTAAACAGCATATTTAGAAACTAGGCATAGCCATTGCATGCAAAAATAATGATTTTACTCTTTTTGTGTGATCTGGAAGGTTTTAATGTTTTGTCTTGGAATTTTAATTTAGTTTTTGCTTTATGATTTGGTTAAGATTTTTTTTGTACCTTGTCTTGCTAAGATGCAATATTTCATTCTAGATTCTCATCTCATCTCATTTTTTATTAACATTTAGTTATTAATAAACAGATACACATCAACTGAATTTTTTATTTGGGTTTTCTTTGACATCCTGGTTTTATGAGCATGCCTGGAAAGTGGTGCTTGAAGGAGATGCACAACACAAATCTTCAGTGGGTTGCATAGCTCATTAGTACCTAGCAAGGAAATTGTGGAACAATGCCATGGGGAGTACACATTGATGGAAAACAAACTGCAATATGCAGACTCAACAGTCTTTTATTTTCCCCAAAATCTTCCAGGTATATGGCATCGGGTAAGGTAAATCCATTGTTGGGATGTTACCAAATCACCCAACTATTGCAGAGTCATCATTATGGTTAATGTGCATGAAGGCTGATATGGTGATTGTAAATCATCTGGTCAAAGCATAAATCCCACTTATACTGTGTACCTACTATCTCTCACACACTCACTCTTGCACACAGACACACAGAAACACAATACACACAATACATGTTACCCTGTTTCTGCTTCACTCTCACCTAACTTATTAAACTATATTATTTATTATGCCTGCATATCATCGTATACTACTTTGCCATGTCTAGTATATGCCTAATTGCTATAATTAGGACAGGTATATCAAGTCTGATCCAAACACCCCTGGCAGTCAGTATAAACAGCACTGCATGGTGGTGTTAATGAATATCTGTTTCCCACGTGTTGTGTGGCAGTCAGTATACACAGCACTGCATGGCAGTGCTAATGAATACCTGTTTCCCATGCAGCATGTGGCAATCAGTATACAGAGCACTGCATGGTGGTGCTAATGAATACCTGTTTCCCATGCAGCGTGTGGCAGTCAGTATACACAGCACTGCATGGCAGTGCTAATGAAAACCTGTTTCCCACATGGTGTGTGGCAGTCAGTATACACAACATTACATGGTGCTGCTAATGAATACCTGTTTCCCATCTGGCATGTGGCAGTCAGTATACAAAGCACTATATGGCAGTGCTAATGAATACCTGTTCCCCACATGTTGTGTGGCAGTCAGTATACACAGCAATGCATGGCAGTGCTAATGAATACCTGTTTCCCATGCAGCGTGTGGCAGTCAGTATACACAGCAATGCATGGTGGTGCTAATCAATACCTGTTTCCCATCTGGCGTGTGGCAGTCAGTATACACAGCAGTGTATGGCGGTGCTAATGAATACCTGTTTCCCATCTGGCATGTAGCAGTCAGTATACACAGAACTGCGTGGTAGTGCTAATGAATACATGTTTCCCATGTGGCATGTGAGTTTCATAAATGCTATTGTACTTCATGTAAGCAACAGCAGAAAATGATATGTATAAGTATTAATAGGCTGAAATCATGAAAAGGAATAGCAATAGGGAATTTACTAAAAGGGACTAAATTGATATTTGTTTATTATAGGATAAATTGTAAATGAGAAGGATTACAACATCAATTGGTTAACAAAGGTACTGAGAAATGCCATCATGGAGCTAAGACTTCCCATGAACTTAGGCTGGTATCAGAAGCTAAAGATAATTACTAGTCCTTCTTTACATACATCAAGGTATTAAAAAAAATCACAGTATATTGCTATGAGTGTATTCAAAAAGGCACTAAGCACAGTATCCAGTAGATATGCAAAAACCCTGGCAAACAAATTCAGCACAGATTTCACTCCAGAGACATCTATAGCAAACCCACATATGCCTAAAGGCCTCAAACTCACTATCAGCATAAAAACAATGTTAAAAGAATTTTTCAAGGCAAAAAAAAATACATCCCCAATGGGACATGATAACTACCATGTTGCGTTATAAACAGTATTATGTGCACTGGTATGCCCATTCCTACAACTACTCAGTGTGAGCTTATCCAGTGGCTTCAACCTTGAGGCTCAGTGCATATCAGCCTTATGACTGTCCACAGTAGTTCCATCATGGACCCAAGGAATTACAGACCCATCAGCCTCACAGACCTGATAAACCATAATGTAAAAAAAAAAAGAATCATGTAAAATTTGACCCCCAGCAGCTTGGCTTTGTTAAGAGTAGATCCAGTCTACTGAAACATGTAAATATATGTGAGAAGGTAAAGCAAGCCACGGACAGTCATCACACTGTTCACAGTGCATACCTTGCTTAAGGCAAGGCATTCAATACTGTACCACATGACAACATTATTGACAAGTGAAACACCCTTCAAATTGAACCCTATGTAGTTAGCTGGATAGCTAACTGGCTGAGGGATAGAACCCATATTTTGAAGGCAGCAGATGATGAAACCTGTACTATTTAGTGTAAACTTCTCTGACCTCCATGTAAAACAAAAATGGGTATTCTGGTTAAACAAGTTTGCCAACAATTGTAAACTGATTATTATACTTAAATCCCTTCTGAAATGCAGAAGCTGGAGACTGAACAAACACATGTTAATAGTCTGCTGCACTGAAAATGGGATAAGACTAAATGCTAAAAAAAACAATATTGCTGCATTTGGCAAACAAAAACCCTCCACTCAGCTTGTAATATAGAAAGCTCTCCACTCCAAAATGATGTTGTGAAAGACAATAAAACATGGGTAGATAACTCCCTCTTCTTTCAGCATTATGTGAGAATAGTGGTCAGGAAATCCTTTTAGCTAGCACAACTGATCACAAATGGCATTTTCAGTAGATCCAAAGAAGTTTTTAGCTCTCTGTATTCTGCACTGATCAGGCCCAGCATAAATGCCATCCCTTCTTTGGGATATATTTTACTAAATATATCAAAAAATTGGAGCTTGTATTCAGTGTCCTATACACTCCTTAGGGGTGACATGTGCCTTACCTTCCAGGCCATTATGGATCAATTATTCCAAGACCTGTTATTTCTCCACAAAATTAAAGTTCAAGCAAACATTAGAAACAGAAAAATACCACTTCTTAGATTCCATCTGATAATGTTCCAAAAATTCATATGAACAAAAGCACTTGGTTATTTATTAAATGGCTTTGTAGCATCTAAGGAGTATTATTTTTATGTTTTTTACTAGTTTTAGAACACCTGTGTAGTTTGCTTCTTTTGTTTAAACACTAGAACCAGAAATCTGAGCCTGTTTCAGCAAATAAGCAAATTACAGTGGAGAGATAGATTTGTCTCATGGTGATTGCCCCTTCTCTAGAACTAAGTGCCTTGACAGATCAAGCAAAATGACACACTATCTTCCATTAAGAAGAAATCTGACAGCTGGATGGGTATTCATAAATTTATCCCAGGAATGACTAGCCTATTGTTTCTTGAAAAATGAATGTAATGTCTAAAGGTGGGTACTGGCAAGGTGTAAATGGCCGCATAGTTGAGTTACCTTGTGGATTCTATGACTGTATTACACACAGAACTATTATTTAAGGGTGTCACATATTAAAGGTCTAACAAAAATAGCAACTGAATATGTGAAAAAAAAGGTCTGCACTACATAAAAAATATAAATTTGGTAGGCAAAGAAGAAGGGAAAATAAATATAGATATATAAAGAAAAATGAAACTATGGATTATGCAATTAAAGATGGGGAAATCATAAAGTTTTAAACAACTAAGTAAAATATAACATGATTGAATGGTTATATTTCAAGTGCTGTAAGGTAATAGAAGACATTCAAATACGTATATTTAAGCTGGTTTCAAATGAATGTTGTAAGTATGTAATTAACAAAATACCTGTAGTATATAACTAGTGGGTAAAGGGTTTTATGTAAAAAAAGGATACGGACCCAATTCAGATAAGGTTAACTGGAGGTCTGATATTATTTAATAGTGATTATACAATGCTAGAAAAATGAGAAGAAAGTTAGGAAGTATTTTTGTACAGATTATTAAGAACAAAGGGGGATAAGAAAAGGAAATGATGACAGATGAAATGTACATTATGAAAGAAGAAATGTACACATGATAAGCGAAAGCAGTAAAAAGGAGGAGACAAAGTAGTTATGATTTTCAGTGCAAGGGGTTTTCAAAAAAATGCTTTGATCAAGTGATATGCAAAAATGTTAGAAATATCTACAGAAATATGAAGTAGGCAGGAGGGTTCAGACGTGGTTTCTAAATGTGTGTAGCAGTGCTTTTATTATTTGCTTGATGACATTTAGATGGTATTAGGGTAAAGAGGTAAATCAAAGAATCATAGTTAAATGTGGGGGGGGGGGCTGAGTTGCCATATTTCTGGATTACATGCAAATAAGATAGCTTAAAGTTTTAAATACAGGATTTCAATCAAAAAAAGGTGTGAGGTTTCCAAAGCTAATTACATCTGTGAACAGCTGGGGTGTAACTGAACAGAATGTAAAAGAGATGAGGAATATGTTAGGTGTTAAAAGTATGGCTTCAGTGCATCTATACTTAATCATGTATGATGAAAAGAATATAGGTTACAGCTATTAAGGTCAGATGGATTAAATGCAGCTTAAAAGCAATATGGGTTATATCAAATCTACTTGTCTGCTTGTTTCTTTTGCACTGGTCCAAAATCCCTTTGCAATTATGAGTTAAGCCACAAAGCAAGGACAAACAGAGGAAACTTTTCAATAAACATTTGTAATGGTGTAAAGAAATTAGTCGTATTGAAAAATCTCAGTAATTCCACAGAGAATAATATATTGATATATGTCCATTAGATACATAAGCCCATAAATAGGAATACACAACTGGCATGAAAAAAGTTAAGGGACTAACCAGTGAACACGAGGTGTTTAATAAAGAGATAGAATTTCTTAAATAAAAAAAATCTGGTTAGGTTGTATCCTATTATGGAAATAAACAAAGCCTTAAACAGGCTGTTTATTCATAATGGAGAATCTAGTATTGTTACTGAATAAGAAGCAAGCCATTCCCATGACTGGAAGATGACATTGGAGTTAGCCTATTCTGTGAACTCTTTTTCTATAAAGTTCATTATTCAAAATAATTGGAGAATAATTGCTTCCCATAAACTGTTAGCATAAAGGCTGGGACTTTTCCCTCAGTTCATTAATAAAAAGGGTAAATGCTTGAAACAGATGTTTGAGAAGGGACAGCACAGTGTCCTTTGTAATATTTTTTTAATGTCTGGCACATACAGCTGTGGTGGTTGCACACAGTGTCAGTTTACTGTACAAACTCCAAAGTATTACTTGGCATTTCTATGTGATTTATCTTATGTTGTGGCTGTGAATCATTCTATGTTGGCAAAACAACCCAGGCTCTATGATTTAGAATTTATGAACACTCTTATGAAACTTCAAGAAATGATCAGTTAAATAGCCTGTTCAGACAGTTGTTAGAATGTTCCAAGTATAAAAAAGTTTGTTTTCTTTGCCATCAAGAGTCAGCCAAGAGCCATCAGAGAAGGGGACTCAGAAAATTCCTTAGAGGTTAAGGAATTTAAATTACAAATTAAACTAAATTCCTTAGAAATGATTGGATTAAATGATACTGTCAATTTTAGATGTATTTTAAAACAAAGAATTTTAGGTCAAGCTAATGTATTTATTTATACATTGCTTATTGGTTATTTCAGGTCATGTGACATGTGTGGATGCTACAAATTAGACAAGTATTTGAATTTGCATAATGTGGTCTGATAAAGTCTTGGTATATGTTGATAAAGGTGGAAGTGCTTATTGCTGTTGAATAAATGTCAGGCATACCTTTTATAATGATTTTGTTTTATTTATTTATTTGTCCACTGGTTATTTTGGAGAGTTCTTGTACTTAAACTACAGAATGCATGAAAATAATACAAGACTACTATGTAGCATGACAATTCTACTCCAAAAACAGCAGCATGACCAGCTATATAGAATAACTCAAAAGCAACAGTGCTTGCACTCAGGATGGATTACAGTACATCACCAGGCCAAAGCATGCAAATGACATGTGCTTGAGGGATTAGGAAAACTAAAAGCATATCCAAATCAAACAGTAAGGGGTTTTATACCACAGTGGGTTTTATGGAAAGGAATTCTTGGTACAAAACAACTAGAATGTAATAATGAAAAAGCTAAAGGATATATTAAAGGAACAGAGTCTGTCTTAAAATTATTTAAAAAGAAAATATATGTAATTTTTGTGCTTTTGGACTTGGGGAGGGAAATATATAACTAATGTATTTGTCTGTTAGAAAAAAAAATGAAATAATGATATTTTCTCAGGGCAAGATTAAAGTGAACTAAAAACACAATTTAGAAAAAAATGAAATAATGATATTTTCTCGGTGTAAATGGGGAGACATGGCAAGATTAAGGTGAACTAAAAAAAAATTGAAAAACTAAAGCAGTAAGGGGGTAGGAATGGTGCAGCCTTTTAGGTTCATAGGTGTGTACTAGGCTAATGGCCCTGGAGCCTTTACAAGCCTAGCCCATAGGATTACCCTGGCATCATGCCACCCGACCTTAGTTACTAGTGCCTCTGTAGAGTAGAATAATTAAATGATTAATTAAGGACATAAAAAAATAAGTAATAGTTGGAGAGCTGAAATGTACAGAGAAAGGTAAAAAGATATGTGGGATTGCTGGAAAAAAGGAAGAGGGTAGTAAAAGCCCAAACTAGAATGTTCAAAGTCTTGCTAAAACTGAGAATCTGAATATTAAAATATAAGGGTGGATAGTAAGACAGAAGAAAACTATAAAAAAGGCTTGTAGAAGAAAATATGTAATGCCTCACTGGAACAGATACTCCAAAGAAATAACAAATGGTATTATTCTCTAATGATTAAATGAGAAGCAAGACTATATCATTCTGTGTGGAGGATGACAAATAGAAAAAAATGCCTTAAAGGCTAAAATAATCCAAAGTATTATCAGAAATACAGTGTAGCAGACCATGCAGTAGTAAGGGGAAAGAAATATTAGAGAATGATCTTGTCATCCTTAGAAAGAATAAAATAACTTTGGAAAGTGGTATCGGAGTGTTTCGCATGTAAATCCTTTTATAAGACTATATGGTTATGAAAAAATAAAACGGAAACTTAGAAGGTTAAAAGATAAATTTGTATTAATAGGTGAATGGCAAATCTGGAAAGCAAGAAGTGAATAGTACATGAAAGTGACTGTAATGACAGAAATGCTTGTGAAGGGATAAAATATTTATGGAACCAGACTATTAAATGAATAGGTAAACAAGATGTCTGGGCAGCACAGTGACACAGAAAATAATGTTGTTGCATCACAGAAAGAGGTTCCTTGATTCGATTCTTGACTGGGGTGCCTTCCATGCAGAGTTTGAATGTCCTACCTGTATTTGCATGTGTTTCCTTCAGGTGCTCCAGATTCTTCCCACATTCCAAAGACATGCAGTAGGTGGTTTGTACTCTCTAAATTGGCCATAGGTATGAGTGCGCATGTGAGTGTGTTGTGTAAAAGAACCACTGCAGCAGGCCTAGACACTCAGCAGTTTAAACCTTGGCTCTAAATGATTGCCACTGTTGAAGTGATACCCCAACCCCATGTACAAAAACTGGGAAAAAAAGGTTGGGGATGGATGGATAAATAAGATACCTAAATAAATGTTTGAGTTTGAAGGAGAGTTAGCTATGATTAGGAAATTATTTTGGTCTGAAAAGTTCTATGAATCATGAGTTTAAAGTAATCTATCCATTTCAAGTTTTCTTCCCTCTAATTCTTTGCGCTAATGATTTTAGAAGGAGTAAAGATAGGAGTAGCTAGTAAAGTATCTGCTCCATGTATTACTAGCTATACTAGCTACAGGAAAAGAAAATTGATAAGCATTTTCCCAGCTTTCAAAGCCATAAAACAGTTTTCATACCTCTCAACTGTCTTGATTTTCTCAGGGCAGCCAGATTTGTTATTGTTTGTCTTTTGGCTTTTCCCGGTAAGGGGTCGCCACAGCAGAACTCCGGTCTGCTAATGATTAGCAGTATATTTTTACGAAATGCCGAGGTGCCAGCTCGATGGCCAGCCTTCAATGAAGGCACGCCCATTTATGCACGCATGTCTTTCGAACGCTACCCAAACATGGGGGAGGACATGCAGACTCCACACAGAAGGCCCTCCCAAGCCCAGCCGAGAATTGAACAGAAGAACCTCTTGCTGTGAGGTAACAGCGCTACCGTCGTACCACCGCAGCATTTATTGCTTCATATTTTTGGTTTGTTCCTCAGAAAATCTGTAGTTTTCAGACAAACCACTGAGGATTGAAGTTACTAAATAATGACATCCATATGAGTTTCAGAGTTCATATCCTTTATGAAATAGATGCTAATGAATCTTGTTATTCTAGCAACCGAATGTTCCAAGTCAGCAAAAAAGACCTCAGAATAACAAAAACTGCTCCGGGGACCTTGCTCCAGCAAAAAAAGACGCCAAGAACAAAAATATCCTTAATGCAGAGTTTATTTGTAACAAATAGTCAGCGTTTTCGCCACAGCCTCTGCTGTAGCTTCATCAGAGGAAATAAAACAAATCATGAAAAACGCGACCTCCTTTTCAATTAATTAAAACCACAGGAAATGATGTCAGCACTTACACAAGTAAAAAAATCATATTAAAATAACAGTTTAACCTAATCATGGTTATAAGTTAAACTACTTACAACCTAATGAGTACAATATTAAAAAAATATATACTCAGTGCTAAAATACAGTATGTATTTATAAAACTACAAATTCAAATATTTAATAACAGCACATTAATAGCAGATGATAAACATCATGAAAAAGATTCCTGTAATACAATGTGATTTAAATTATAAATAAGGAATAAGAAAAGACTAAATCTTTATTCTACCCTTTTGGTATCTAAAGTATAGATAAAATATAAATGAAATATAAAATTAAATCATCTAAAGTAGCTCCTTAATTTTAAAACAGCTGAAATATTACAGTTATCATTTAAGCCTGGGTTACTGAAAGCGTTCAGTCTTAACTGCCATTCCAACTCACGGTTCTCAAGTACAAGTGAGTAGGGGCCCCCCCGGATTTGCGTAATTACTTGGTCAATGGCCATAAATGAAAAACTGTGGCCCGGGTTTAACATAACGTGTTTAGACAATGCATTCACTTCCTTCTTATTTCTAATAGCATACATATGCTCATAAATACGATCCGGACCCTTCGGTCCGTTTTACCAATGTAGAAGGCAAAACAGCAGTCACAGAGGGCAATATAAACAACTGATCTACTTTCACAGTTCAAAGGGAACTTAATAAGGTATTTCTTATCCCTAACTGTGAACGTCTCACCTGACTTTACCTTATGACACCAATTACAGAAACCACAGGGATACATTCCAGTTATTTTATTAAAAATTTTATTGGTGTAATCCCTCTGCAATAGTTCCTTTAAGTTATTACCTCTTTTAAAATCAAAATTAGGTGAAAAACCTAACTTCTCTACTAAACCCTGATTGCAGGATATAAAATGCCAATTTTTCCGTATGATAGCCATGATCTCCTTAGAGTTCAAACTATAAGTGGTGACAAAACTTAGAGAAAAATCTCGGTATATATCAGGACTAGAAGAGGTTAATTCTAAATCTACTATCTCACCTGAGTGCGACCCAGCAAGTTGTGCCATATCGGATACACATGGTTCTTGATGTAAAATAGGTTTATAAAATCCGTTCAACCTTATGGAATTCACCTCAAAGATCAATTCTTCTAAGAGGTACAAAGGATAACCTCTATTAAGGAACATTTCCTTCAACAGTTCGCATTCTATATGAAAATCCCCAATCGTACTGCACATTCTTCCCGCTCTAACAAGTTGACCCTTTAGAATAGATCGTTTTTGTTTGAAAGGGTGGTTGCTAGAAAAATGGAGGAAAGAATTGCAGTACGTTGGTTTTCTATAGATGCTTGAAACAAAAATGGAATTGTCAATGTCCTTAACCAAGTTCACATCCAAGTAGTCGATTACAGAATCCGAAAACTTAAAAGTAAATTTAAGAAAACCAATAGTATTATTCAATTTTTCCACAAACATAAGGGCCTCAGCTCTGTTCCCCTTAAAAGTAAGAACATATCATCTAGGAATCTTGTGTAAAACATGACAAACTGTGAGAATTCAGGTAAAGTATATAAAAAATGCTTTTCCCAATAACCCATGAAGTAGTTAGCAATGGAAGCTCCACACGGGGAGCCCATTGCTACTCCTTGCTTCTGTAGGAAATACTGTTTGTCGAAAATGAAAAAATTAGAAGACAAAACTATGTCCAATAGTTGTGTCACAAGATCAATTTCGTTTCTAGGTACACCAAAATCTTGGAGTAAAAGGCCTATCCATTCAGAGGCTTCCTGGTGGGGAATCGAGGTATACAAATCAATTACATCGACAGTGAGAAAATTACTACCCCTGTCGAATGGAATGTTGTTAATGTTCTCCAAAAATGACCAGGAGTCTTTACAGACACTTGGGATAGGTTTGATGTATTTAGACAGAATATTATCTATCAATTTGGCACAAGGATAGGTCATAGATGATCTCCCGTCAATGAGTGCTCTCATTGGTGGGTTGTTAATATCCTTGTGGATTTTTGGTATGCCAAACATCACAGGAATTTTTGGCAAACTAATGTCAATAAAATTGTATACATCAATATCAATCTTACCTTCCAAGAAAAAATCACGAAAGTAACCCCTAATCCTATTGTGTGTAGCATGTATTTCATTGATGGATGATTCCGAATAAGCAGGAGTTTCCAATACAGAAAGCATTTTCTCCTTATATACATGTTCATCTAGTAGAACCAAACCCCCACCTTTGTCTGGCTTGATAACCCTAACTGAAGATCGACAAAGTTGGTCTAAAAGAAATCTTTGTTCTTTAGTAATGTTAAAACTAGTGTGCATGCCCTTACTATGTATGTCTGAAAAAAGTTGCCTAAGATCTACTTCACAGACATTCTCAAAAAGTTGAAGGGACAAATGAAGTGGTGGGTTAAACACACTCAAAAGTTTCAAAGTATTTCTAGAGGTAGGTTCCACATTATCAAAGAGAAGTTTAAGGTTCAATTTGCGAACGAAACACTTTAAATCTATGATGTCTCTGGATATATTCCCATATCTACATGGGACAAATGTGTAGCCATGAGATAATAACTCAACAAGTTCTTCATTAATAGGAAATTGGGAGAAGTTGTAAATTTTAAAATCTCCCTTTTTATTCATAATAATTATAGGATACACTGGACTTTCTGTAGGAACAATAGAACCAGGTTCATCTACCAGGTCACCAACTATACAGGTAGAGGGACCTGTATTTATCTGTTCCGGTTCCTTTTCTGGTTCGTGTACTGATAATTGTTCCGCTGCCCTAAAAAATTCTTATTATTACTTCTCTTTGATTCACCTTCAGTTTGTCCTGCATTTCTCGCTTTAAAACCTTTGATTCTATTACTTCGTCTAGGCCCCACTGGTTCGTCATCCTGAATGACGTCCCCCTCTTCAGTATCCTCCCTAAGTTTAGACCCTGAAGGACCCCCCCTCCTCAGAGTTGACCCTAGAATTCAAATTTTGGTCAATAAACTGGAGACTAGGATAAGCAGCATCATTCTTATAGGCTAATCTGTCCCTATCCAATTTCTTGTTTTTATTTGCCTTCAGTTTCACTAATAGTGTGTCAATACTAGTTAAAATCCGGTTATAGTCAAACCTATACCGTGAGAAATTTAAATCCAGTTTAATCTCATGGTCCAGGGAATCAATTTCATTAATCAAGATGGAAATTTGATTAGTGTAATGTCTAACTATAAGTTCGAGAAGTTGCCTCCCTTGCTGTTGGAAAAGACCCTTCAAGTCGGAATAAAAACCAGAGTCCCTAAGAAGACCTGATGGAGAGAAACTACTCTGTAGACCCTTAGGAATAAGGTTTTCATTTAAACATTGATTAAAATACGCTGCTTCAAGTTGTATTATTTTCAATTTAAGCAGCTTATTATCGAAAATTTTAAGTTTATCAGTTATAGTTTCGATAGATGGTAAATCCACCTCACTCCTATTCACAACAGTACCTTGTGGGTCAAAAGAAAAAACATCTGTGTTAACCATCCATTCTTTTAAATCAGGTTCTACACAGGAACCAACATTACCACCATCATCAGAAATAATATGGCCAGGTGGACGAAATTGGGTGTTTATAATACCCCTATTTATACAAGTATTAGTCCCATTGCTGTTGTTGCTGTTATTAATATTATCGGTAACAGTACTTCTGCCAGTAGTTGCTGTGCGACTTCTGCGCTACTTCCTGCTCGAGTTTGAAGAAAATCATTGCTGATAATACCTTGTCCCACTGGCTGCACATTCAGACCAGTATTCAACACAGATTGTTGGCACGGTTGTGCAGCAGGAATAAAAGAGTCCGTAGTTTCAAAAAAGGACCCACAGTTCAGGTTACCAGCCGCGGAACCTTGTCCTGTTTTTACTTGATGCATGGACGTTCCCTGTAAAGCGTCAAAGCGTGCATCCAAACAGTCAAGCCTTTGTGACAAGGCTAACAACAAAGCAGGCACATCTAATGTTTATCTTTATTTTGCACGTTGGAATTTGTACCAAACAAGTCAGGAGTACTGGGGCTATCAGGTCCGCCCGTAGCCATGACACGACAAACAGAATGTTCCAAGTCAGCAAAAAAGACCTCAGAATAACAAAAACTGCTCCGGGGACCTTGCTCCAGCAAAAAAAGACGCCAAGAACAAAAATATCCTTAACGCAGAGTTTATTTGTAACAAATAGTCAGCGTTTTCGCCACAGCCTCTGCTGTAGCTTCATCAGAGGAAATAAAACAAATCATGAAAAACGCGACCTCCTTTTAAATTAATTAAAACCACAGGAAATGATGTCAGCACTTACACAAGTAAAAAAATCATATTAAAATAACAGTTTAACCTAATCATGGTTATAAGTTCAACTACTTACAACCTAATGAGTACAATATTAAAAAAATATATACTCAGTACTAAAATACAGTATGTATTTATAAAACTACAAATTCAAATATTTAATAACAGCACATTAATAGCAGATGATAAACATCATGAAAAAGATTCCTGTAATACAATGTGATTTAAATTATATATAAGGAATAAGAAAAGACTAAATCTTTATTCTACCCTTTTGGTATCTAAAGTATAGATAAAATATAAATGAAATTTCCTATTAATGAAGAACTTGTTGAGTTATTATCTCATGGCTACACATTTGTCCCATGTAGATATGGGAATATATCTAGAGACATCATAGATTTAAAGTGTTTCGTTCGCAAATTGAACCTTAAACTTCTCTTTGATAATGTGGAACCTACCTCTAGAAATACTTTGAAACTTTTGAGTGTGTTTAACCCACCACTTCATTCGTCCCTTCAACTTTTTGAGAATGTCTGTGAAGTAGATCTTAGGCAACTTTTTTCAGACATACATAGTAAGGGCACGCACACTAGTTTCAACATTACTAAAGAACAAAGATTTCTTTTAGACCAACTTTGTCGATCTTCAGTTAGGGTTATCAAGCCAGACAAAGGTGGGGGTTTGGTTCTACTAGATGAACATGTATATAAGGAGAAAATGCTTTCTGTATTGGAAACTCCTGCTTATTTGGAATCATCCATCAATGAAATACATGCTACACACAATAGGATTAGGGGTTTTTTTTCGTGATTTTTTCTTGGAAGGTAAGATTGATATTGATGTATACAATTTTATTGACATTAGTTTGCCAAAAATTCCTGTGATGTTTGGCATACCAAAAATCCACAAGGATATTAACAACCCACCAATGAGAGCACTCATTGACGGGAGATCATCTATGACCTATCCTTGTGCCAAATTGATAGATAATATTCTGTCTAAATACATCAAATCTATCCCAAGTGTCTGTAAAGACTCCTGGTCATTTTTGGAGAACATTAACAACATTCCATTCGACAGGGGTAGTAATTTTCTCACTGTCGATGTAATTGATTTGTATACCTCGATTCCCCACCAGGAAGCCTCTGAATGGATAGGCCTTTTACTCCAAGATTTTGGTGTACCTAGAAACGAAATTGATCTTGTGACACAACTATTGGACATAGTTTTGTCTTCTAATTTTTTCATTTTCGACAAACAGTATTTCCTACAGAAGCAAGGAGTAGCAATGGGCTCCCCGTGTGGAGCTTCCATTGCTAACTACTTCATGGGTTATTGGGAAAAGCATTTTTTATATACTTTACCTGAATTCTCACAGTTTGTCATGTTTTACACAAGATTCCTAGATGATATGTTCTTACTTTTTAAGGGGAACAGAGCTGAGGCCCTTATGTTTGTGGAAAAATTGAATAATACTATTGGTTTTCTTAAATTTACTTTTAAGTTTTCGGATTCTGTAATCGACTACTTGGATGTGAAATTAGTTAAGGACATTGACAATTCCATTTTTGTTTCAAGCATCTATAGAAAACCAACGTACTGCAATTCTTTCCTCCATTTTTCTAGCAACCACCCTTTCAAACAAAAACGATCTATTCTAAAGGGTCAACTTGTTAGAGCGGGAAGAATGTGCAGTACAATTGGGGATTTTCATATAGAATGCGAACTGTTGAAGGAAATGTTCCTTAATAGAGGTTATCCTTTGTACCTCTTAGAAGAATTGATCTTTGAGGTGAATTCCAAAAGGTTGAACGGATTTTATAAACCTATTTTACATCAAGAACCATGTGTATCCGATATGGCACAACTTGCTGGGTCGCACTCAGGTGAGATAGTAGATTTAGAATTAACCTCTTCTAGTCCTGATATATACCGAGATTTTTCTCTAAGTTTTGTCACCACTTATAGTTTGAACTCTAAGGAGATCATGGCTATCATACGGAAAAATTGGCATTTTATATCCTGCAATCAGGGTTTAGTAGAGAAGTTAGGTTTTTCACCTAATTTTGTCTTTAAAAGAGGTAATAACTTAAAGGAACTATTGCAGAGGGATTACACCAATAAAATTTTTAATAAAATAACTGGAATGTATCCCTGTGGTTTCTGTAATTGGTGTCATAAGGTAAAGTCAGTTGAGACGTTCACAATTAGGGATAAGAAATACCTTATTAAGTTCCCTTTGAACTGTGAAAGTAGATCAGTTGTTTATATTGCCCTCTGTGACTGCTGTTTTGCCTTCTACATTGGTAAAACGGACCGCAGGGTCCGAGATCGTGTTTATGAGCATATGTATGCTATTAGAAATAAGAAGGAAGTGAATGCATTGTCTAAACACGTTATGTTAAACCCGGGCCACAGTTTTTCATTTATGGCCATTGACCAAGTAATTACGCAAATCCGGGGGGGCCCCTACTCACTTGTACTTGAGAACCGTGAGTTGGAATGGCAGTTAAGACTAAACGCTTTCAGTAACCCAGGCTTAAATGATAACTGTAATATTTCAGCTGTTTTAAAATTAAGGAGCTACTTTAGATGATTTAATTTTATATTTCATTTATATTTTATCTATACTTTAGATACCAAAAGGGTAGAATAAAGATTTAGTCTTTTCTTATTCCTTATATATAATTTAAATCACATTGTATTACAGGAATCTTTTTCATGATGTTTATCATCTGCTATTAATGTGCTGTTATTAAATATTTGAATTTGTAGTTGTATAAATACATACTGTATTTTAGTACTGAGTATATATTTTTTTAATATTGTACTCATTAGGTTGTAAGTAGTTGAACTTATAACTATGATTAGGTTAAACTGTTATTTTAATATGATTTTTTTACTTGTGTAAGTGCTGACATCATTTCCTGTGGTTTTAATTAATTTAAAAGGAGGTCGCGTTTTTCATGATTTGTTTTATTTCCTCTGATGAAGCTACAGCAGAGGCTGTGGCGAAAACGCTGACTATTTGTTACAAATAAACTCTGCGTTAAGGATATTTTTGTTCTTGGTGTCTTTTTTTGCTGGAGCAAGGTCCCTGGAGCAGTTTTTGTTATTCTAGCAACCGAGTTTGTTTAGGTTGTAGATATGTTACTGGTACAGACAGCAGGCAGAAACAAATCTTTTAGTTCCACCATTGTCATTTGCTAGTCAGTACAGCTAGATTTTATTGCTTGTCACTAGACCTGACCTTAACAACATAAGCAGTCAGTGCTTAGCATTTGTTAAGGTTGGGCCGTGCACCAATATGGCGCTTAACTGGTTTGTCTTTTTACAAATATTGGATCATAATCAGCACACTGCATGAACTACATTCTATTAAAAGAAAACAGCAGATAAGGTTTCACAACTAAGACAAGCTAAAAAGAGTTGAGCTGCTGAAAATTAGGGTAAATTTACTAGCTGCAAAGAATTTAGTCTATATTGTATTTTTGATTTATTTAAGTGAATCTTTAAGTGTTACAACCTACAACCTATGTGACCAGTGTTCAGAAAATCAGAAATTTTAACTTCAAGTTAACTGTACAGTATTCACTCAAAAGAGAATACTCATAAACTTCTACAATGCCTTTTTTACTTTTCAGTTAAATTTTTGTTTTCTGATGGTATTATTCAAAGTCTCACGCTTCATAAACTTGGAAAGAGAATCTATGAATATGAATAGTACTGCTATAACTGTATATAAATGAGCAAGTGCAAGGCAAGCACAGCTGATTTTAGAAGATCTCAGCCTTCTCAGGGAAAGTTCAGTATAGTCTTACACAAATGAATTGGCATAAACTGATATGAAAAGAGTTTAGTTATGTGTGGGAATATCCCTACTATTGTTTACATGATTTACATGCACATAAATTCACTATTGTTGTCATCTATTTTTGACACAATGTAGCATGAAAGGAGCTGCATGAGTTTCTTCTGAACTTTCCGCAAGATCTTGCCCTGGTTATGATTCAGCACTAATGGCTAGCAGCTTATCAAATGCAGACACACATACACACACACACACACACACACACACACACACACACACACACACACACACACACACACACACACACACGCACATACGCACACGCACACACACACACACACACATACATACACACACACAGACACACACACAAACACACACACACACACACACACACACACACACACACACACACACACACACACACACACAAGCACTTGCCCATACCACCTCATATACATGCAAATGAGCTACATGTCACTGTTATTACTGATCATGACTGCAGTTTACTTTAATAAATACATGTGCTTCTTACATGCATTCACTCACTTCTTTGGCGCAGCCTTACCATACTGCCACCCCCCAACTACCCTGTGCAAATGATGATGACTGTGTCTTGCCCTTTGCAAATGTCTTTGTGACTTAGTGTTGCATATATGTCTGATGCACACAGTGGATAGCTACTGCTTGCTTATTCACATGCTTGCATTTATCAATATGTATTGCAGAAGAAAAGTTTTCCATTTCTTGTTCCTACTCATTTGTGAATGTTTGCTTTTATAATTGTTGAATCTGATTGTATTTCCATTAGTAGTGTCATTAAAGCCGTGGAAGAATTAGGTTCTTCAGTCTTGCTTCATCATATAGCTGTGCAAATGAGAGTATAATTGACCTGTTCCAATTTTATAGATGGAGGAAACCTTTTCTGTTTATGTACCTCCTTTCCTGTTCCCCAAGTAGGGCTTTTATTTCTATGTGTATGCAATCTGTGGCCCCCAACACTTCAGTGAAGTGTGCTACTGCATAATATTCCTGCATAGTTATTGGTCTGTCCTGTGGGTTGCATGATATAAAGATGTGTGATCTCTTGCATGTAGTAACATTGCATTTAAACACTGATATAATACTCTTGAGGCTGATGCCTTGTGTGATCTCTTGCATGTAGTAACATCGCATTTAAACACTGATATAATACTCTTGAGGCTGATGCCTGTGAGACCCCCCTAACATATATCATTTGGGTTTCTGGAAAGTGCTAGTAGCTAGTATATGTAATGCTAAACATACCCTTTTCCCACTGGGATAGGTTTTACATGATTCCCCTGAGGTCTGAGGTGGGAGTAGCAAAGGTTGCATATTTCCACGAGTGTTTTCCTGTCCACTCTGTACCTCTCAGTAATTTCTGCTTCGTGCTGTCCAGGATAAGTTAAATGAGGTCTAGACACTCTTCTTCTTCTTCTTGCCAAGGACTGAGAGCAGATCACTCTGATTTAAAGCCTGTAGCACATACAGCATAATAATAGCAGCAGCGATCCCTGACATGCTTCTTTCCTAAGTGCGGTCATGATGTCTAAGAGTTTTGGTGCACAAGGGAAAAGCCTACACTGAGTGTATGATTGCTTTATAGCTTCCTGAATAGCTCTGCCATGTGTTCTTCAGCTCTTTATGCTGTGATTAGCATATTTTGCCATTTATCTGTGTTTGGCAGCTCTACATGTTTTGTAGGGCCATTTAATGGAAACCAAATACTGCAATGACATGCTACACTTTATGTAGTTGTTAATGTATCCATCCCCTCTTCTGCAACTATTAAAAAAGAGAAAGTAAGAGAAAAATATGGGATTACTGACTATGAACATGCATGTACAGTGTGTTTCAAAAGACTGCTATAATTAAAACATTTCTACAAGGTTCTCAATATAGCTTTTGTTCATCCAAATAGCTGTACTCTTTGTGGACCCTCTATGATGTTATCCTGCAATTTATCCTTTCCTCCATAACATCAGTATTAGCAAATAAATTGTAACACCGCAAATGTAAGCAATGTTTTGCAGCTCATGCCATTGGGAAATAGTTATGTTTAAATTCTGGAAATAAGTATGGAAGGTATCTTCTAAAAAAATCTTGCAAAAAAAAAATGTTACATGTGCCTTTGGTAACATGATGGGATGCTTTGCAACTGAAAAGAACTTGTAACACGCAGTACTGCACTTTTTCAACTGATACATTTAGAGGCACCAGATACATTTGCTTGAGAAGGGTGACTAAGGTATTGATCTACTGACTGTGAAAAGTTTGCTTTTATGGCACCTTTAGTAGATAGTCATCTTCAAGAAGGCTAGAGTCTTGAAGGTGTTGCTGTGACTCTAAACAACTTCAAATGCCCAGTCTAAGCTGAAATGAACTACTGCCAATGCTGGTTCCTGCTTTGTATATATAGTTAGTATTACTGCTATTAATATGATATTGCAATGATTACAATAATGTTTTCATCACTATACAGACTTGAAAAATATATTTTTGATCAAGGCCTAAAGTATTGCATTTTGCATTAATGCAAACCTACTTAACAATATGTAGCTCAATAACTTCTTGCCCCTTTCCTTGTGAGGTGTGTGGAGTCTGAACATAACTTTCGTAGAAGGTGAGAAACAGTTTGGAAATAACCAATACATTATCAATAACATTATACACATCTTACAGAATGGTGCTGCAATGGCCCTTGGTAGTATAACATATAAGTAATATAAGTAATTTATTCCTGACTAAACATTTCATGAGGCAAACTGAGTTATGACTTCAGTAATGTCGCATTAGTAATAGCATCAACCACATGCAACAGCAGTATTAAATGTTTGTTACTGAAATGTACTTTATATCATAGTACTATAAAACTGGTTTACTTTACAACAACAATGAACATGTATGTAATATACTAACCATTCCAAAGTTTTCCACCAGTTATATCTATAAAACAAGCACTTACTGTACTTAATACAATTACAGTACTTTTTTTAAGCTCTAAATAATTAATAAAAAATGGCTAGACTGCTACAGGTTATATGTTTGGAAACCCATCATACATGGGAATTGTGGAGGCCAGGGACAATGCCATGATGTTCCTCATGTTCATTATGGTTGCACACGTGGCATCCATGTAAGCTTTTATCCTCATACTATTAAGAACTTACCAGGCACACATTAGAGGCACAGTTGGACATGGGTTAGTGAATGTCCACAAGCACACAGGTGTCACAAGAAATTGGTATAGGCATTCTTGTGGAATCTTCAAAGATGAAGGCATTCAGTCCTTTCACAGCTTGATATAGAACCTCTCAGTCAATGTCTAAGTCCCATAGTGTGGTTATGTTGATATCAACAGGATGCCTGCATCCAACAGATCCAATTATTGGTGCAAGGCAGCATCAAACGCACATGCTAGCACATTCTCTTTATCTCTGACACCATTACTGACACTGTCTTTGGAGTCATTGTGTATGGCGACTTCCAAATGTAAATACAATTTTGAACATCAATAATACAAAAGCTACTCACCAGGAAGTCACTTTGCATACATGGGGCACATGAGGCTCTTCACAGGAGAAATGCTACACTTAAATCTTGTACCCGAAAGAATAAAAGAAACAACAACAAAATGAATAAATACATAAACAAGTAAGGTGAAAATTGAGGATAGCAGCAACAATTACAAGTTTCATGATCAAAAGCAAAATACATTTCCTTTAACAAGTAAACACAACTTCAGCAACACAACCATGAATTACTCAGAATATATCTCTAAAATTTGACATAATACCTGCTCCTTTATAGTTCATGTAAAATCTGCCAGAATAACTGGCACTTATACCATTGACCACTCTAAAAATTATTTTGGCTGATACATTCAGTAAACATATTTTATGATATCTGGAGAAATGTCTGAAGTACAGGGTAAGAAGGCTATGTACCATACAACATAGCTGACACATAACACTGCATGGGCATCCAGAATTAGCTTTGTAGCTTTACACTGTCAGGTAGTGATGTCGTGTCCCATAGCTGAGGACTGGATGCTTCATCTTCACCTGCACAGCCATGAACTGTACATGAGCCTGCAGGAGGGGTGCAGTGCTACTGCCATTGGCTGGCCACTGTTGCTGTAATCACTGATGGGACAAAGGATTGAGGGAGCCATACTACCACTATCAGTGACTGTTAATGGCAATTGTGCAGAAGAATGTCACATGGTCATATTATGTAGAATGCAACAAGCTGGAAATATTCTGCACACAGTAATAGGCTCATACAGATGGTCCCCACCCAGACTAGTCTGTACAATGGAAACAGGCTTTGAACAGGCCAAACATTTACTCAGTACCTATCCATGTCTAGGGCAGGGTGGTATTAAAGCACTCCTCAGCAGCTCCCTGGGGGTTATGAACTGGTGTCCAATGGTCAAGTTCTAAGTGAGTAGCCTGCATCACCTGGAAAACAAAACAGGGAGACTCATAATAAAATAGGGGTTGATTACTCAATATGCCACTATATACATGCTGAAATAACTATAGTTAAAAATATTTGTATAGTTTGCACTTACCAATTAGGTGATCATGAGTGATCATACCATGCAGGAAGTGGGAGAACAATGAACTTGGGTGTCAAATGTGAGAATTGTGGAGTCTGACAGGATGCTGGGCCAATATGTTTGTGATGCACTCCCATGTAACATACAATACCTGGCAGATAACAAAATGATAGCCCTTCTGGTTATGACACCACCCCCTTATAGTATTGCCGGGGTCCTTGCTGCAATATTGCTGCAATCTATCTTAACAAGAAACTTAGGAAAGTATGCCATTCTTTAGAAGGAACATGTAGTCCTGACTTAGTACTGTTGTAATACTGGGAAATAGCTCAACTCATCTATATGTGCCAACAGTATAGCATGGAATTCCTGCATTATCTCCTGTATGGCACCCAACATGTCCCTTGTATGTCTGCCTGTCTCTGAACAATCTACATGGCAAGTGTAGTGAGGGCTATACATACCTTGATATCCATAAGTATAGGAAGGTCATATTTTCCCTCCAGTTCCCATCTGTGACCCATACATGCTCACCAAACCCCTTATTATATCATTGTCCACTCTAAAATTATCCAGTAAATCTTATTCAGCAAAGTTCAGTTGACTTACATTTTGCTTATACCTTATTCTCCTGGGCAGGTGAGTGGATGTCCACTCACTGGGTTTGTCATGACCAAAATGACCAGGTCAAAGTGAAACATTCAGACCTGCAGTGAAAGTGAGCATCTTCGCAGATTGCAAAGTGAGGAAAAGGTACAGATTTGCTTTTTATAAATATGCTATATGTGCACTTATGAATCAAAAAGCGACAGTGAATTGCAAAAGGTGGAAAGAGAAACTCATTAATGTAACATAATCACAGATCTATTATACTTATCTCATTTGCATCTTGCTCACTCTTTAACATTTAACTTTTGGAATCATCTTCTGTCTGTTTCACTGCCACAGCATCTGTCCTTGAATTGCTTCTTGCATGCATTTATGTGAGACGCGCACACATGCCCACTGTGCTTAAACTAATGACTATGAATACGATACTTTCTTTCTTGAAGAGTTAGAGAGTTTCTTTTGTATCAGAAGCTTTAATTACTGCTTTAGACATTCAGTTCATTTCCGCTCTGTTGTCTGTATTACTCCCATGGGTTTTTATCTCAGATTGTACATCTGCTTGCCTTCCACAAATGGATGTTTATCCTGAATGGAGAATAATTTGCATTTTATCAGTGTAAGAGAGCGGAAAAATACTTTCCATCTTTGGACAAAAACCTTTAAAAGGGAACATTTTTGTATGGTTATTGAATGAATGCAGAGAGCACCATTATCAGAAAAGGGGTTCACTTTAAAGTGTACTTCATTGTCATTTTGCCACACTACTTTTATCGTTAGGGTTTATTTTATAGTATCCTTACAAATACTGCAAGGTGAACCCCAGCTTTGAATTTTTTATTGTGGGAAGGAGTGGTTCCTAGGTTCATAGATGTGTACTAGGCTAATTGCCCTGGAGCTTTTACAAGCCTAGCCCAACAAAATTTCCCAGGCACCGTGCCGCCCAATGTTAGTTCACAGTGCCCCTATCCAGTAGGGCAACTGGAGTGATCCCTAGGCTGAACTTTCTATTACCCATCCACTCGTCAAGATTTCTGTTGTGAAGTGCTCTGCTTGACATGAATGGGGAGCATATCCCAGAGTATGGGCAGTCTTTGGGAGATGAACCTGTCCCTCCAGCATGTCTTGTTAATTGTGGTAATGTGGTTGTGATCTCTGGAGCATGTGGTGTGGGGGGATTGGGAGTATTTTAGGTGTAGCATTTCAAGTAGGGTTGGGTCAGACATGGCTTTGTAAGTCAAGCAGAGATCACATGTAAGTAGATGATAAGAGACTGAGAACAGCTGAAGTTTCTTGAGTCTGCCCATTTAGGACATGTGCTTAAGGCCTAGGATCCTTTTGTGAGGTACTTTTGGAATCCACAACTTTAACTCTGTGGGTCCTGATTGTGAGCCAATTTGCAACCCACCTAGTGAGGTAAGGATTGATGCCTAGTTTGGTGAGTTTATCAATGATACTTGAGTGGGGAATGGTATCAAAGGCCTTGGCCAGGTCGAGGTAGTCTGTATGCACTGCTTTACCCTCATCCACAGCCTTGGTGACTCTCGAAGAAGTCAATCAGGGTCAGCAGGTAGGATCTCCCCTTGACAAAGCCAAACTGTCAAGAGTTTGGAGATTGCCTATATCTTTGTTAAGCAGGTCCATGATGATGTGCTCCATAGCTTTGCATGCCAGACTTGTCAGGATAATGGAGCGATAGTTCCCTGAGTCTGTAGTTGCTCATCCTTTATGGAGCAGGATACAAACATACATACATTCATACAAATGTTTCAAGCACGGGCATTAAAGCCCTTCTAGCTTGCCAATATGCCAAAACACTTGTTCCCATAATAAATGTCCAGGCTGTTCTTAAAAATATCTAAACTAGTACTTGCTTTAATATAATTTGGTAGTCTGTTCCAAGTATTAGCTACTCTGTCAGAGAACCAATTAGTACACTTCTCATTCCTATAGAATTTTCTACATAGGTTATCTGACGATTCTCTAGTACTTTTTAATATCCCCAAACATTCCCAGAGGTATTTTTCCCTAAATGCCCTATATACCTGAATAAGCTCTCCTCTTAAAATCTGTAAGAGACACTGTACAAGTTCAGATATTTTAGTCTTTCATAATAACTTAGATTTTCACATCCATGGATGCCCTTAGTATATTTCCGCTGTACTCTTTTCAGTTTATTCATGCTTGTTTTCCTATAGGGTTTCCATATTGTTATTCCATACTCAAGTTTGTGTCTAATGTAACTAACAATGACTTCATTATGTTTGATTTCCTAGACTTGATAAATCTTTTTATACAACCTATATTTCTATAACTATCAATAGTCAATTAGTTGATATGATTAGAAAAACTCATAGCTCAATCTACCCATATACCCAGGTCCTTAAATGAGTTTACAGTTTCAATCACTGTGTGCTGTATTAAATATTCACCTTTCAGTTTATGTCTCACAAATCTCATATGCTTAGTTTTTGATGTACTGTAGCAGTGCACCATTCAATAGGGACATAGCCTGAGGTAAAGCTGTGCTTGAACAGGTCACACAGATGTAGTGCCCGTTCATTTTGTAGCTCATGTAGGATGGTGGGGTCTATATTAGAACACCGAACATTTGAAATGTCGGGTGTTCTAATATCGACTCGTTTTCAGCTGAAAATATCGAAGTAACAGGAAACCAAATACTTTCCTAGGGAAAGAATTTGGTTGTCCATTTCTGTTGCTTCGGTATTTTCAGCGCTCTGGTGGAAAGTTACTGGGTTGGGTGCAGGTAAGTATGCGATTGTGTGGACGTGTGGGTTAGGTGAGTTAGGGTTAGGGTGTGGGTCAGGAAAGTGTGTGATTGTGTGGACGTGTGGGTTAGGGTGGGTTAGGTGAGTTAGGGTTAGGGCACGGGTGAGGTGACTGTGCGATAGTGACGGACCTTAGGGTTCGGGTTTGGGTTAAGGTAAGTGGATAGTTAGTGGTGTTTGTATAGTTTAGTGTAGGGTTAGGTGTTAGAGTTTAGGTGTATGTGTGTGGATTGCTGTTTGTTTGGTGTACTTTTGTTGTGTGTATGTGTTTTGGAACAGCAAATTTTGTTTGATGTTTTTTTTTGATTGCTAGGGTTCAATATTAGAACACTCAACATTTTGAATGTTCAGTTGTTCTAATATAGACCCAGATGAAATCCAAAAGCGAGCCACGGAGACCTTGTACCAGCAACAACAAAAGTATAGTCTTAACGAATTTTATTTTTCAAACGTTTTCGCCACACAAAGGTGCAGCTTCCTCAGAGAAAACAAATTAACAATGAGGTAAAAATGCACGCCCCTTTTATACAGGTCAAAAAGGGAAATGACAACATAGTAAGCAAAACTCATTGTAAACTTAAAAAGAAATTGTAAAACTTCACAAAATCAACATATTCAACAAAGGGAATATACAAACCCTAATTCATGTTGATAATATCCATTTAGAAATGGGAAATGTTACCCAAGGGGATAAACATGAAATTGTAATAAATGTTTAAGAATAAAATAAAGTAAAAATGGGAAGGTACACCATGAAAAACAGTCTAATAATGAAAAATAAAAAATAAGAAATTAAAAAATAAGTAATACTGAGCAACAGTGAATTAAAAACTGGGTGAAAAATGCTTATCACCCATTATAAATAAAAAGCGTGGTAGATGCCTATATAACATGTAGCTGTATATTTAGCAGCCACCTATTACTACTGGGACCCAAACTGTAACATGCCAACGATGGTGCCTAAATCAAACCACACCACATGGGGGCAAAAGAAAAAAGCAGGGAAAAACATTGGAAGAAACATATGTATGCATAAATTGGAGAAGAAACCAGCAATGGAAGGTACTACCTTAGGTAACTCCTCAACTTGAGGACAGCTGAGATGTTGCAATTTTCATTTAAACCCGGGTAGCAAAATGCGTCTAAACGCAATTGCCACTCCAGTTCACGTACTTCTAAAAGAAGAGTTATAGGGCCTCCCCGGATGTTATTGGTCACTTGATCTATGGCCATAAACGAGAAGGAGTGCCCAGGATGGTTGTCAATGTGTTTAGCCAAGGCATTAACATCGGAATTCTTCTTAATTGCATACATATGCTCATAAACACGGTCCCTAAGTCTGCGGTCAGTCTTCCCCAGGTAGAATGAGGGACAACAATCACAGAGGGCCAAGTATACAACTGATCTACTTTCGCAGTTAAGTGGGGCTTGAATTGAATACTTCCTGTCCCTTATAGTGTAGGTCTGTCCTACCTTCATTTTGTGGCACCAGTTGCAGAAACCGCATGGATACATACCCGTGCGTTTGTTGAAAGTTTTTTTGGTTAGGTCCCTCTGTAATAATTCCTTAAGGTTATTGTTTCTCTTAAAGACAAAGTTAGGAAAGAGGCCTAATTTCTTGGAGAAGCCTGGGCTCCCCAAAATAAATTGCCAGTTTTTCTTAATAAGTGCAATAGTAGTCTGAGTATTGAGACTAAAAGTATGGACATAACTGATGCCAAAGTCGCGTCCATGGTTGATCAGGGGAGTGTCATTAGGAGAGGGGATACCCACAATCAGTGACTGTGAAATGTTGTTGGTACTAAGGTCAAGTAATGCATGGCTTTGTAGGATTGGTTTATAAACCCCATTTGTCCTTTTAGCTGTAACTTCTAACCTAATCTCATCAATGAGGTGTCTTGGGTAACCCCTATTAAGGAACATGTTACACAAAAGTGTGCATTCGTTCTGGAAGGTGTCAAAGTCACTGCACATTCTGACAGCCCTAACCATTTGGCCCTTCACAATAGATTTCTTTTGTTTGAAGGGATGGTGGCTTGTGAAGTGCAGAAACGAATTACAGTATGTTGGCTTTCTGTATACACAAGATGTGTAGGTGCTCCCTTCCTTTCTCAACTTTACATCGAGGTAGTCAGTTTCTAAAGATGAAAATTTTGAAGTGAATTTCAAAAAATCAGTCGTGCCATTTAAAAACTGTACAAAGTCTATGGCTTCTATGTCACTACCGTGAAAAAGGATGAAGATATCGTCAAGATATCGTGTGTAGAATTTCACTGCCTGCATCCTTTCACTAGCTGAGAAAAGAAAGTTCTTTTCCCAAAAACCCATGAAAAAGTTGGCGACAGAAGCCCCACAAGGGGAGCCCATCGCCACACCTTTTTTCTGTAAGAAGTACTCCTTGTCAAATAGGAAGTAGTTGGATGATAGGACTATATCCAAGACCTCTGTGACTAGGTCAATTTCGATTTGTGGTGCTCCACAGTCTAAAAGTAAGAGTGAAATCCATTCCACAGCCTCTTGGTGTGGGATGGAGGTGTATAAGTCAACAACGTCGATGGTGAGAAAGTTGTTCTCATCATCGAACGGAATGGTGTTAAAGTTGTCTAGGAAATACCAGGAATCTTTACATACACCCCGCAGTTCCTTCAGGTATTTGGACAGGATAGTATCCACCAATTTGGCACTGGGATATGTCATAGATGATCTACCATCAACCAGCGCATGCATAGGAGGGTTGTTGACGTCCTTATGGACTTTGGGGATGCCAAACATGACTGGAATTTTTGGCAGTGAGATGTCGATGAAATTGTAAGTTTCAAGATCAATCTTCCCCTGTAAGAACAAGTCTCGGAAGAGACCCCTCATCAAGTTATGGGTGCGGTGTATTTCATTAAGGGAGGCTGGAGAGTAGGCAGGTGTGTTGAGGACATCAAGCATTTTTTCAGTGTACATTAAGTTGTCCATAATTACAAGTCCACCTCCTTTGTCCGGTTTGACTACTCGGACTGGGTAGTGACATAATTCATCTAAAAGAGAAACCTGTTCTTTGGTGATGTTATATCGAGAGGTTTCGGTGTAGTTTTTGCATGCCTTAAAGGAATGTCTGATGTCTGCTTCACAGACCCTTTCAAAAAGCTGAAGAGAGGGATGGATGGGGGGGTTATACACACTCGGTAATTTGAGAGAGTCGTGTGGCAAGGCAACTTCGTTACTGAACAGTAACTTGAAGTTTAACTTTCGAACGAAGCATTTTAACTCAATGAGTTCCTTAGAGATGTCACCCATTTTACTAGGGACGAAGGTGTAGCCAAGGGCAAGTAATTCAACAAGTTCTTCCCTCAGTTCAAAGTCCGTGAAGTTGTAAATGGTGAAATCACCTTTACGATTAAGTATGATACTTGGACCTTGGTGTGAATGACAGGGGTTAGGGTCAGCGGTAATGACAGGAAAGGAAGGGTCTACTATTGAATGTGGTAGATGCAGGGACAAACAGTCAGGGACTGAAAGGCCAGGGGAAATTTCTTCCCTTTCTATCTCTTGTTGTGAGATTGTCGATGATTGCGGTTGCCTAAAAAATTATTGTTGTTTTTATTAGTGTTAGTCCTGTTTGTGTTAGTACTGTTGGTGCCTTGATTACCCTTCTTAAATCCTTAAATCCTGTCGCTGCGTCTAGGGCCTACTTCGTCTACCCCTACCTCGTCTTCAAGGAAATGAGGACTGGCTGGGCCAGGGTTAGATGGGGGGTTAGATTGTTCCTGGTGGGTACTGGTAATGGTGTTATGAGGTTCAGGGACCTGTAATTTAGGATATGCAACGTTATCCTGATAGGCCAGTCTGTCTCTGACTATTTTTTTGTTCTTGTTAAGCTTTAGTTTAACAAGAAGTGTGTTAATACTGGAAAGGGTACGGTCATAATCGAACCTGTACCTAACAAAATTCAAGTCTGCTTTAATCTCCTTATCTAAAATATCAATCTCCTTAAAAAGGACACAAACATGCTGGTTATAATGTTTCACAATTAACTGTAACAAGTCTAAACCTTGTTGTTGGAATAAGTCCTTTAAGTCACAAAGGAAATTGTTATTATTGATTAGGCCTGAAGGAGAAAAAGTGCTGCGCAGACCTTTTGGAACCAGTTTTTCATGAATACACTGGTTAAAATAGCCGATCTCTAGTTGCAGCTTTTTCAGCTTAAGAATTTTACTGTCAAAGATTTTTAATTTATTAGACAGTAACTCGTTGCTAGAAATGCTATCATGCTGTCCTACTGAACTTTCAATAGGTTTAGAAAAGACAAAATTGTCCGTATTCGTCATCCATTCAGAAAACACGAATGGGACATTCACATTGTCAGTGTGGCCTGGAAAAGAACCAGAGTTATCAGCAGCAGCTGTACGTAAGGAAGAAGCTGCAGGCCCAGTAAACCAACCAGAGTTAATTGTGTTGTGGTTAGCTAAACGTTCTCCACTACTGCTAATGCCTGCTCCTAATAAAAGGGCAGGAACACCATTAGGAAAAGTACCTGTAGTTGCTTCCAATCCGGAACCGCTAGTAATGGAAACAGCAGGAGTGGGTGTAGGAAGCGGCAATGCGCTATGTTCATTTGTAGGATGAAGAGGTTGTCCTGCCGGTATTGGAGAACCGGAGCTTGCCTGTGTACTATTAGATGTTGTGGAGCCTTGAATAAGTGAAGTTGTAGAGGCTATCTGGCGGTTCCTGTTGCCATTGATACCTTCCAGTAGGTCGAAGCGTGCATTAAGCTTGTCGAGCCTTTCCGACAGTGAAATCAGCAAGGCAGGCACATCCAGAAGTAAGTTAGGTTGCACTTCCTTCACGTTAGAATTGGAAAAGATGCGAGGGCTGCTGGGACTAACAGGACTCCCCGTGGCCATGTAAGCAAACAAACAGATGCAAAAACCAAAATACTGTTGAAATCCAAAAGCGAGCCACGGAGACCTTGTACCAGCAACAACTAAAGTATAGTCTTAACGAATTTTATTTTTCAAACGTTTTCGCCACACAAAGGTGCAGCTTCCTCAGAGAAAACAAATTAACAATGAGGTAAAAATGCACGCCCCTTTTATACAGGTCAAAAAGGGAAATGACAACATAGTAAGCAAAACTCATTGTAAACTTAAAAAGAAATTGTAAAACTTCACAAAATCAACATATTCAACAAAGGGAATATACAAACCCTAATTCATGTTGATAATATCCATTTAGAAATGGGAAATGTTACCCAAGGGGATAAACATGAAATTGTAATAAATGTTTAAGAATAAAATAAAGTAAAAATGGGAAGGTACACCATGAAAAACAGTCTAATAATGAAAAATAAAAAATAAGAAATTAAAAAATAAGTAATACTGAGCAACAGTGAATTAAAAACTGGGTGAAAAATGCTTATCACCCATTATATTATATAGTATATTTCCGCTGTACTCTTTTCAGTTTATTCATGCTTGTTTTCCTATAGGGTTTCCATATTGTTATTCCATACTCAAGTTTGTGTCTAATGTAACTAACAATGACTTCATTATGTTTGATTTCCTAGACTTGATAAATCTTTTTATACAACCTATATTTCTATAACTATCAATAGTCAATTGGTTGATATGATTAGAAAAACTCATAGCTCAATCTACCCATATACCCAGGTCCTTAAATGAGTTTACAGTTTCAATCACTGTGTGCTGTATTAAATATTCACCTTTCAGTTTATGTCTCACAAATCTCATATGCTTAGTTTTTGATGTACTGTAGCAGTGCACCATTCAATAGGGACATAGCCTGAGGTAAAGCTGTGCTTGAACAGGTCACACAGATGTAGTGCCCGTTCATTTTGTAGCTCATGTAGGATGGTGGGGTCTATATTAGAACACCGAACATTTGAAATGTCGGGTGTTCTAATATCGACTCGTTTTCAGCTGAAAATATCGAAGTAACAGGAAACCAAATACTTTCCTAGGGAAAGAATTTGGTTGTCCATTTCTGTTGCTTCGGTATTTTCAGCGCTCTGGTGGAAAGTTACTGGGTTGGGTGCAGGTAAGTATGCGATTGTGTGGACGTGTGGGTTAGGGTGGGTTAGGTGAGTTAGGGTTAGGGTGTGGGTCAGGAAAGTGTGTGATTGTGTGGACGTGTGGGTTAGGGTGGGTTAGGTGAGTTAGGGTTAGGGCACGGGTGAGGTGACTGTGCGATAGTGACGGACCTTAGGTTTCGGGTTTGGGTTAAGGTAAGTGGATAGTTAGTGGTGTTTGTATAGTTTAGTGTAGGGTTAGGTGTTAGAGTTTAGGTGTATGTGTGTGGATTGCTGTTTGTTTGGTGTACTTTTGTTGTGTGTATGTGTTTTGGAACAGCAAATTTTGTTTGATGTTTTTTTTTTGATTGCTAGGGTTCAATATTAGAACACTCAACATTTTGAATGTTCAGTTGTTCTAATATAGACCCAGATGAAGCCAGGGATATTATCAGGTCCCATGGATGCTGTATTCCTGGCTTTGGACAATGTAGCTTTTTCCTGTGCTGCAGAAATGGTGGGTACCAGGCTTTCTTCTGGTATTGTGATAGGGCCCTAGGGGGAGAGAGGGGTAAAGTTGGCACTGAATCTGTTGGCCAGTATATTGGCTATATCTATTGGCTCAGTATAGGAGGTACCATTGTGCAATAACTCAGAGCAAATCTGTGTACTGCCTTGGAGGCTTTTGATATAGCTATAGAAGACTTTGTGGTTGTTTTTGGCATCAACCACAATTCTGCCTTCATAGCTGGTTTTAGAGGATTTGATAAGGGATCTCAGCTTTTTTTGAGACTGATAAGGGAGGTTTTCCAGTCTTGTGAGTTAATTTTTTTCTGCAACCTCCTTCTGTTGTAGAGCTTATTGATGGCTGGGGACCATCAGATTGGCTTCCTTTTCTGGAGGAGAGCTTCTTAGTTCTACTTGGTATGGCAAGGTCCATGCATTTGTGTACGTGCTCGCACAGTGCATAGGTGCATGATTCGGCAGTCATGCAGCTATTTTCCATTGGCATGGGTGCAAGAAGTTAACCACCTCTGCTTTTAGGCACCCAACGTTGGCTTTAGAGAAGTTTTTCAGGGTGGTCACCTTAACGGGGGGGGGGTGTAAGTGAAATGGAGATTTCCATGGTGATCAGTTTGTGGTTGGATTTAACCAGGGAGGAATTAACTATTGGTGTGGAGCAGTGGTCTCCCATGTTGGTGATAACCAGGTCGAGGATGTCGTTTCCTCTAGTGGGGTCAGAATGAGCTGGTCCAGAGCATTGGAACTGATAAATTCCAGAAAGCGTTGGGCCTGTACATTGGTACTTAAATAGTTTTCCCAGTTGATGGAAGGTTAGTTGAAGTCACCCAGTATGAGAGTATTGGGTTGGACCATGATAGATTCCAGGGTGCTTAGGAACTTGGAGTGAGAGTCTAGGGACATGTTTGGTGTTCTGTAGCTGGCTATGACTTGTATCACCATCTTACCCAGTGTTAGTTGTACCTGAAGTATCTCAGATGCATTATGCTGGGCTACCAGTCTAGAGGTGTGCGTATCCCTTAAGAATATGGAGACACCACCATCTTTGGAGCTCCTGGACGTATTCTAGGGCCGAATGGTATGGAATGAGTTGTAGCCTGGGAGAACAGGGGTGTTTTCTGCCTCTTTAAACCAGGTCTGCGTTACAGCACAGATGTTGACATTGTTCATTTTGAGGAGAGCTTCGAGCCAGTGCGTCTTGAGATTTAGACTTCTAGCACTGAGCAGCATGACCTTCAGATTGCATTTGTTTGTAGCTGTGACAGTGGAATTTTGGTCTTTGGAACACTACCTAAAAAAGGCACTATAGGGGTGGGAAGAGCCTTAGCTAGTACCCAGAATCCCAGAGGTGACAGATGCAGGCCATCTCTGGCAAAGCATCGAGGTATGTCAGGCAGATGGATACTGGATCCCCTTAGAATGACACTAGAAACTTAGCCATTTGTTGAAGTCAATCATTTTCTGCTCATACTGTGGTGTCATTCTGGGTGATGGTAGAATACTGCTCATGGCTAGGGTCATACCTGCCTGGGCCACATAACCCGAGAGTTCCACAACATCCCTTTTCATGTAGTCCAGGGAGGTACATCTCAGGTCATTCACATTCACATGGACAATGACTGAGTCATATTTGTACTTGTTGTGGAGTGACCTGAGTGCATGTGTTATGTGTTGGTTCCTGGCACCTGATAGACAACTGACTGTTACGTTCTCCTTGTCCAACCTAGTGAGTGGGACATCAGTGTGCCTCACAATTGAGACTCCTATGATTAGTACATTGGGCAAAGTGGTTTGCCTTAAGGGCTTAGGTTGGGGGGCACACTGTGGTGGTTAGCTATGTGCTCTGGGGTTAGTATTGTGTTATGGTGGTTGAGTGCATTTCTGTCTTGGAGGTCTCTGTTGTTTGGGTAAATTTTTATTGAGAGCCTCTGAGAAGGTGGGTGTATGGTTTGTGTTTCTATGTGTGGGTTATGATGGTTGGTGTTTTGGAGGGCTATGTGTTCTATGTAGTGAATTGCAGGTGTTGACCTTCTCCTCTTGACCAGCTAGTCCGGTCTTAGTTGGAGCATGCACTGCTTTCAGTTTGGTGATATAAGTGCATCTTTCACATGTATGAGTGTTGGGAGGTAAGACGAGAGGTTTATCTGTATACATTAGACAGTTGCCACACTGTCTCAGAATGAAAAAATGCACCAGGTTAGCAGGAGAAAGCACAGGAAATTGCCTTACAATCATACCAGGAGGGATGGTCATAACTAATAAGTACTGGTGCTGTTCCTGCATAGGAACAGCTAGTGCTGATAGCACCTACGTGCGCTATAACAAATGCTACAAAAGCCTGTTAAAGTGCTAGCCGGTTAAGCTAATTGAAGTGCAAGAAGTAAAAGAACAAGCATGTTCTAAGGGGAAAATTGAAGAACAGACTTTCTGGCACCAGTAATAGTTTACCTCAGCTGAACACTGATGCGCGGTACACAAACCCGCGAAAACACCAGAAATTTGAAAGGGATGGAAAAACTTCCCAAACGGCCAATAAACTACAGTGGAGGCTCTTGTGCAAGTAAGTAGCATGCATGGTTCAATCCATAGGGTCCTAGTTCCTGCATAGCTTCATGGACAGGCCCTATGCAAATTGCAGCATTGTGTATATGTGCTTTCTGAGAACTGAGCTCTTTTCCCAGCTTATCCCATTTTCTCTTTGTGCACTTCATTATTCAGTTATATTGTCAACATTTTCTGGGTGGAAATTTTATATCAATGCTGAGTCATCTTCTTTGTACTTTGCAGTAACTCAAATTTCCACTGTGTGTCCCAAGATAATGATTTGGACGCATTCCACAATGACAACCTAAGCCAACTTTACAGTTTCTAGGCAAACTTTCCTTGGTGAAGGCATTATGGCAGATATCCAAATCCTCCCTCAAGGACATAAGGACATAGTTACTCCTTTTTTTAACATCTTTATTCAGTTATCACTTGTGACATAGGCAAATTTACATTTATACAAAAGTAAATAAACTGTATTAACAGATAAATATTAAACATTGTACTTCACATATATTGCTATATATGATATAATCTAGGCAACATTACATAAATTATTCAATTACTGCCACTTTTTTAAACAAGAAACACCTTTATTAAACTATCACTTATAACATAAGCAATCAACATGTATGTAAATGAAAACAAACAACAGAGATTCAATCCTAGTTGCAAGTATTTTACATCACAAACCATACTGACACTCCCAGTTGCAAACATTATACTTCATTTATAATCTACCCAGTCATTTTCAGTCAAACATTACATAGCTCATTTAAGTCCTGCCTTCTTCTAAACCTCATTCATCCCCTGTATGTATTGTTCCCACAATTCCCATTTTTCCTATCTAGTTTGCTCCTACCCCTTTCTAAAGATTTCAGTTCCAGTTGTTTTATACAAAATCACCCCTAGTGTGGTGCAAACATGTTTTTTTCATAAGCAAAACATTTTCTGGTACTAGACACACTTACTGGAGACACACTGATTCCCATAGTGGATCTACACTTTGCTGTTTTATAGGGATTATTACTGTGACAACTAGGACTTATGACATGTCACTGATAACCTCTTATAATATACATGTTTTTACAACATTTACATGGAACAAACTAAAACAGGAGTCAGTTATTTATTTCCTCATATAATCCTGTTTGGCTAACTATCATAGAATGCAATAGTTTATCTTAGACCTAGCACATGCAGTGCCTTTTCTTCTCTCTCTGAACACACTTATTATTAATATATCACTAGAAGGTTGAATTCCTTCTGTCATGGAAAGGGTGGTATGCTACCTGACATAATGGATAGAAGGTAGGTGCTCCCAGTCACAGGTTCATCCAGATTACCCTGACTAGCTGCAGTTATGAGTACTACAGTATAATACTTAAGAATTTTAATTTGACTGTTTGTCACATATTTTTAATACTTGTTGCTGCATCTAAACATGGCAAATAGCATCTACGTATCACATCACAGATGCATTGATGTACTAACAGTTATACTTAGCCAGGGACAAGATTTATATAAAGTGTTTGTATAAATTAGGCAACAGCCTCATGGGATAGGAATACAGCATATTAACTATAATCTGCTAGCTACCCATAGCAGTAGATATGCAGAACAGGTGGGAAAGATGAGACTTATCCTATTGTAGCTTGGATGAGCAGCAGCCCATGACATACATTTATGACCCCACATTGAGTAAATTGACAAGGATCTTTGTATTAAAGCAGATACATACTGCAATGTCATGTAAACTGGATTTAGATCTGCTGACGCTCTTTTAAGGTTGAAATCACACATCTATTTGTTTTGATTTCTAAACAAGTTATAATTGCTTGATTACTGTGAAGTCTCAGTTTAGATTCTTTACTGTGCATGGTTCTTTTTTTCTGATTTTTTTTTAGGATTCTCAGCTAGCAGTTTCCTTGTGGTCTATTGTTTTTCCTTATGGGTGGGAGATGTCTTACCCACCCTATGCCTGGACAACTATTGTGCCACTATACACAGATCTGTGCTCTATAAAACGTATATTTTTGGTGTCATAATCAATTGAGTATGTATACCTAATTGTTCTGTTTATGTTGCAGGATTGTGATTCAGTGGTGATTGACACACGGGCCTTTTCCCCAGTGTCTTCTGCCATAGAGTAAGGATATTTATAAATGCAGTAATATAGGTGGCATTCATATGGATAACTGTGTCAATATTAATTTTGAATTTTTTCCACATTGTTTCATTAAATGTTGATGAATGCTCTTTTTGTAAACCTTCTTCTATTGCTTTTTTTCTCTTAGACTATTGATTACTGAATTCAGTATTTTGATTAGTTCCATCTTTTCTATGCAGGTATATAAATTAATAACGATAGGTTCATAGGTTGGTACTAGGCTATCGGCCCTAGGGCCTATACAAGCCTAGCCAAACAATTCTCCGGATATTTCTTCTCACAATATTTTCTTCCCTGGACCCCTGTCTAGCAGGGCGACTGACGTGATCCCTGGGGTGAATTTCCTATCTCCCATCCAATCATCAAGGTTCCTCTTGAAGACGGCAAAGGAGACACTCTGCTTGACATCTATGGGCAGTCTATTCCAGAGTATGGGGAGTCTCTGGGTCAAGAACCTATCCCTCCAGCATGTTTTGTTCATTGTGATGACAAGGTTTAGATCCCTGGAGCGTGTGGCTCTGAGGGATTGAGATTTCTTTAAGTGGAGTGTGTCCAAAAGCTCAGGGTTTGACATGGCCTTGTATGTTAAGCAGAGATTGCCTCTAAGTAGACGATACGCCACAGACTATAGCTGGAGTTTTTTTAGATGGTCAGCATAGGGCATCTGCTTTAGGCCTGTGATTCTTTTAGTGAGGTATTACTGTGGCCTTTCCAGCTGTTGCAGATGGCTTGTGAGGTACATATGAAATGGGGGGTTGTACTCTATAATGGGTCTAATGAGGGATGAGTACAGTGGGACAATGGCCTCCTTTTTCTGGATGAAAAGCCCTTAGTGATGAGGTGTGACATACAGAAGGATTTCCTGACTGTTGTGGCGATTTGGTTATTGAAGGTGAGACCACTGTCCACCTATGTCCCTAAGTCTCTCATCACACTTTCAGTGTTTAGTGTATTGCCACCTCTGTGGTAATTCATGGGTACATGTTTTTTTCCAAAGGGGATAACTATACATTTCTTGGCATTAAGCTTGAGTCCACAGCTCTGGCACCAAGCATCTGTTTCTGTAAGGCCTTTTGTAGAATAGCCACATCATTTGGGGATTCAATAATGGCTCACAGTTTGCAGTCATCTGCGAACTTTGTTAGCCAGAGTTGCTTAGTGTTAGCTGTACTTCAGAGAAGTAGATGCCAAACAAGAGCAGTCCCGGGACTGAACCCTGTGGTACTTCACTTGTCACTTGTCTGGAGCTGGATTTGGATTCGGCTACTTTTACAGTCTGAGTTCTGTCAGTAAGCCAGTTGGCAACCCATTGAGTGATGTAGGGATTTATGCCCAGTTTAGTAAGTTTGTCTATGATTTCAGAGTGGGGGATGGTGTTGAAGGCCTTGGCGAGGTCCAGATAGGCTGTATGGACCGCCTTACCCTCGTCCACAGCTCTGGAGACTGATTCGAAGAAGTCAATCAGGTTCAGGAGACAAGACTGGCCCTTCACAAACCCAAACTGAGTGGGTCCAGTGTTTGAAGGTTACCAATGTCTTTGTTTATAAGTTCCATGATAATGCGTTCCATGCCCTTGCGGATCAGGCTCATCAGACTGATGGGATGGTAGTTCCCGGGATCCAAGGTGGATCCCCCCTTGTGGAGTGGGATAACTGTAGCTGTGCGCCACTCAGTGGGCATGAAGCCTGAGGTGAGGCTATGATTAAACATGACACTTAGGTTCGGTGCCAGTTCATTTTGTAGTTCATGTAGTACACAGCCCGGGATGTCATCTGATCCCATGGATACTGTACTCTTAGCTTTGGAGAGTGCGGTTTCTACCTGTGTGGCCATGATTACCGGAATTTGGCAATCTTTTGGTATTGAGATGGGCCCTTTAGGGGGTGAGGGGGTGGTGAAGTTGGCACTAAATCGATCTGCCAGGATAGTGGCAATATCCTTGGGATCAGTATATTTAATGCCAATCTGTTGTAGCTCAGACTAGATCTGAGCATTGCCATTTAGATTCTTGACATAACTATAGAATGCCTTGTGGCTGTCTTTGGAATCTTTGGCAATTTTATTTTCATAACTAGCTTTGGAGGATTTTATGAGGGGATCTCAGCTTCTTACTGAGGCTGGTAAGGGAGTTTTTTGCATCCTGGGATTTTCCTCTTTTTTGCAACAGTTTCTTCCTTCTGTTGTATAGTTTGTTTATGGCAGGGGACCACCAGATTGGCTTCCTTTTTTTGGAGGAGAGCATCATGGCTCTATTTGGGATGTCACGATTCATGCAAGAGTGGATGTGCTTGTACAGTGCCTTAGTGTAAGACTCAGCAGTCGAATTTTCAGCTAATGTCTGCATGGGTGCCATGAAGTTTGTCACTTCTGACTTAAGTAGCATGAAGTTGCCTTTGGAGAAGGTTTCCTTATTGGGGGGGTTTGGGTGGGAGGTGGATGTCAAGGGTGATTTGCTTATAGTCAGACCTGACCAATGAGGGGGTGACCACTGGTGTGGAGCATCTATCTCCCATGTTGGTAATGACCAGGTCTAGGATATTGGAGCCCCTGGTGGAACAATGGATTAGTTGATCCAGGGCATTGGAATTTATGAATTCCAAGAATCGTTGGGAAAAGGTGTTGGTACCCAAGTAGTTTTCTCAGTTAATGGCAGGATAGTTGAAATCACCTAGTTTTAGGGTGTTTGGTGGTATCTTAATATTTCCAGTATGTTTAGAAAGGTGTAGTGAGAATCTTGGGGCATGGTGGGGGATCTATAGCAAGCTACAATTTGGATTGCAGTCTTACCTAGTGTTAAGTTGCACCTGGAGAATTTCAGATGCATTATGTTGGGCAACTAGCCTGGAGGTGTGAATATCCTTGGTGAATATGGACACTCCTCCACTTTTAATGTTTCGGTCTTGGTTTGGTGGCTGAAAAGTGTGGTAAGAGTTGTAGCCTGGTATTGCAGGGGTGCTCTCTGGAGTCTTGAACCAGGTCTCAGTTACTGCACAGATATCGATGTTCTCCATTTTTAGGAGTGCCTCAAGAGAGTGCATTTTGAGGTTTAGACTTCTAGCATTGAGTAGCATTACCTTCAGATTTTGCATGCTTGTATCTGTTACGGTGGTGGTTTTGTCCTTTGAACTTTGCTAAAAAGGCACTATAGGGGTGGCAAGAGCTGTAGCCAGTAACCCGAATCCCAGGGGTGACAGGTGCAGACTATCTCTGGCAAAGCATTGTGGTTTGTCGATCATGTCATCCCAGGCAGACAGATACTGGATCCCCTTTGAATGGCACCAGAAGCTTAGCCAATTGTTGAAGTCATTTTGGCAATGTTCCATTTATATTGGCTATATATATAATTCAGACGTGATTATGGCATTGTTTAGATAATAGGTGAACTGTAAATCTTCACCTTGATTGTTTAGTAATGTATATGTAATGCCTGTTAAAAATCAAGTCCACCACTTCATGGCAGTGTATTAAGGTGCCATAAACCTTGGACAGAAAAAAAAAACCAACAAATGGATGACATTTTTTATACTTGCTAAATGGGGCTTTGTGTTTAGTGAGCATAAAATTACAAAAAGAAAAAAAAATGTGTGTGTGTGTGTGTGTGTGTGTGTGTGTGTGTGTGTGTGTGTGTGTGTGTGCCTGTATGCATGTATATGTGTCTGTTCGTGTGAGAGGGAGAGAAAGAGAGAAAGAAAATGAGAGAAAGAGAGAGAGAGATAGAGAGAGAGAGAGAGAGAGAGAGAGAGAGAGAGAGAGAGAGAGAGAGAGAGAGAGAGAGAGAGAGAGAGAGAGAGAGAGAGAGAGAGAGAGAGAGAGAGAGAGAGAGAGTGAGAGTGAGAGAGAGAGAGAGAGAGAGAGAGAGAGAGAGAGAGAGAGAGAGAGAGAGAGAGAGAGACTTAGACAGCCCATACAAATGTCTTTTGGCTGCAACAGTCCATGAACATGAATTAAATAAATAACAACGATTATGAAACTCTGTCTGGCATTATTGAATGATTTTTATCCTCATTGATTTACTACCAAATCAAACAAACTATGAGGGACAGAGCAGGACTATTTGGCAATATCAGTGTCAGTTAAGAGACATGTGGTGGTGGTGGTGGGGGTGTTGTTTATTCCAGTCTATGTTTTTTTTTTTCATTCATTTGATCACAAGACATCTGAGGTGTGTTCACTCAACAAACTGACTGTATCTGCTGGGTATGCGTGTGAGTGTCAGAGTGTGTGTATGTGTGTGTGAGGCTTTTTTTTGTATGTATATGTTTGTGCAAGTCTGTGTTTCTTTATGTGTGTGCCTGTCTGTGTTTGGACTTGAAATACTTATATAATGTATATTTTGAATATAAAATACTTTCTCCAACAACAATCAAATATGCAATAACAATTTTGAAACATTAGGTAGTGGAACTATTTTACATCAAGAATTTTAAAAAGTATATAGCAATTAAAAAAAAACAATTCAACTGATATTCCATTCTCTAAGCACAATAATGTACTCCATTGTATGTGTTATTGGGGAAATAACACTCTTCCATGGATATAGAGGCCTTTTACTTGTTGCATAATGCCTCACAACACCCCTGGGTGGAATTATTTCCTCAATAATACACACATTGTCAAAGTTTATTGCTTTGTTACTGTAATGGCTTTCATAAATTCCCTCTTTATTGGTAGTGGTGCTTTATTGTTGTAGGGGATGAATTTTGTGCTACAATATTTTAAAAATATGCTTTAATACAAAATGCAGAGAACTGTTTCCTTAATGATGTTTGCTATTGCACGGACTCTATGAATATTTGAACTAGAATATTATACATGCAGGCTTTCACTACTTACTCATCTTTGCCAACAGCATTTACTATTGCATATGTGTAGCTAGCTGCCTGAACTGTTACTACTCATGTTTTTTCACATGGGGTACCTTCACTTTCAACTTGACATTTTATATTTCTTCTGTGTTTGACTGTAGTACTGTGATTTACTGTTAAATCTTCTATTCACTTATCTGAATTGGTATATGTGTTACAATAAAGACCATACTTGCTTTTGCAAGGTTTTTGTGATTAATTTTTCTCCACATTTTCTGTACACTAAATTATTATTTTGTGTAATTTTTGTCATCTTCATAGATATATTGGAATGTACTTCTTTATTAGTTTGTCATGTTGTATCTTTCTGGTTTCTAATTAAATCGTTTTTGCTTGTCTGAATTGGTCCCACAACTTGGTGAAATGATTATACTTGCTGTTAGAAAGGCTTTTTCAGCACTTACAATTTCCTTCACATTTCCTACATACTGAAGTATTTTTTTTAGAATTCTTTTAACTTTTTAACTTTTTCCTTGTGCATATTTCTTTACTAGTTTGCTGTAAAAGGCTTCAGACAGTACATGAAAATCAAACTTTTGCTTTTGCTTTATTCCCTTTTCTTGTACCTCTGACAGTTTTGAAGTTCCTCCGTACTTCAGTAATTATTTAAGTATTAGTAACTATTCTCTAAACGCCTTTCTTCTTACAGTTGCTGATGGAAATACCTGTGATTTCACTGACTAGGTTGAAAGAACAATTATTAACTAGCATTCTTAATCTAGACTAGTAGTTGTCAAATATCTGTGCAGTTTCTTGAAATAACTTCCTGACTATACATTTCAAATAGATATAGTCGTTGGTGCAATCTAACTTGAAATTCTACAACTTAATATTTCTCTGATTTTATGCTAATGTGTCCTGAATAAAGTATACCTTTCAGAATGCCACATCAAGTTTCATGTTTTACATTTTTAGTAACACTAGTTGTGGGAATGCAGTTTTTAGATATGTGCAACCATTTATAATATTTTGGACCCAAAGCAATATTCATTACCTATGTCAAAGATGACATGACTGGCCGTGGCTAGTTCATTATATGTTTAATTATTTTTTTTTTTAATTCTGTTCGATTGTATTTTCTGTGACTGTGACAATTCTGAGTCACTGTACAGCTTCATGAGTGTGTTGTCTTTCTTTGGAATTCCTCAAGACAAGCTGCAAGTGACTATTAACAGTCTATGCCCATGTTAGATAGTGGATTCTTACTTGATAATTTATATCTGAATATATTTGAACTGCTTCACTGGTTTTCTGCATGTGATCTACACAGAAAATCTAATATTTTGCTTTATTATTAACATCTTTATGTAATATGATATTTAAGCAATAACCCACTCCTGGGTGTGGGTAATGCTAGATTTAACCACAGTTGGTGTGGTTTGGTCACGAGGGTGAAGCCCGAGTGGCCAAACAAAGACAACCGTGGGTAAATCTAGCATTACCCACACCCAGAAGTGGGTTATTGCTATTATACAATGACATTATTTAAGAAAAAAATACTTCATTTTCTTAAATAATGGCACTGTAAAATGCTTCCGTGCTGCCCTTCCGCAGCTGTCAAGTATTCTACAGCAGTTCTGATGTACTGCGCATGCGTATGCTTATGCAGTACATCAGAGCTGTGTGTGGAAGCTTTTTAAAAGTGTCTCGCTATGTTAAAAGAGTTTAGCATAGTGAGATAGCTTTAAAAAAAGCAACGGAGAAAGGAAGATCGCTGTTGCTTTTTTTTAAAGCTATCTTGCTATGTTAAACCCATTTAACATAGCGAGATTACAGCAACAGAGCTTTTCCGTTCTCCGTTGCTGTCTAAAAAAAAAAAAGACATACTAATGGAAAAAGTCCAGGTGACCGGACCTTTTTCCATTAGTATAAGTCTGATTTACAATGGGCACGCTGACCAATCGGCGTGCACGTTTTGGAATATTGATGGGGGTCATTGTATAATTAGCATTACAATTCTTCCTAATGTAGAAATCTCTGATCATTACGAAACACATGCAATGCATGGCAACCTGTAAATTTTATGGCCATACATGAACCCACAATAGGAACTGACTGAAGCTTTAGAAATCTAAGAAGGGAAGCCAGTATAGGTGCATAATAAAGCAAACAAATGATACACATTCCAGGCACATCTTGGTCACAAGATACCATCCAGTGAAGTGCAGCTGGAACAGTCAAATGTAACAATCAGCATTACAACATTCTAAAATCAGAACATCCCATTAAGGTCAATGGAACATGCACTGACCAATCAGCAAGAAGTCAATTGGCAAAAATCTACCCATAATAATCACAGCTTGGAAACTACACTTAATATTAAAAAGCACTAAAGAGCACTTATGCGTTCTTATTTCAGCAAATGTAATTTTGGGACAAGATTGCTGGTTTGAGACCCACAAGTGTGCAAGAGACATGTATCTAACATATAATTTGCTCTATTTCTTGACCACTTTGACAGAGGAGAGGCACTCAAACTCATACTGTGATTAAGTGGGAGTGTCTGTATGCAATTAGCAGGCCGGAACACAGGCAAAGTATGACTAAATATTCACACTCTTGGGAACAAGATATAAGTTATAAATTAATAACAAGAAACTATTAAAGGAACATATGGTAAGGTGCTTTGAGAAGAATCAGGTTCTGTATTTTGATTTTAGTTTGGGTCTTTAGAGCACTGATGCTTAATGCCTACTAATTATCCACCACAGATGGAAAAGGTGGGTTTTAACTGATTTTCAGGAATGGCTATTTGCGCTGCCAGATAGTGTTGTTGACTTGTATTGAAACTGAGAGGTTGGACTCCTGTCTAGGAAAGTCCAACCCACACATACACTTTTGTGTGTGATTTCATTATTGTTGATTTTCTAGAAGTAAGCACTTCATTTTGTTTGTTTGTAATTCATTTTTATGAGGCTCCTGTTTCTTATTACTGTCACTTTTTGGCTTGGTAGGAATCTTGGTTAGGACTCCTCTCACTTCCCTCAGGCTTTTAGATACAGATTGCAGTCTTCATAGTCAACAGTAGGTATATATTATGGCAGTGATATTAAAATAATTTATAGATTAAGAGAAAGCACAGCCATGACTGAGTGCTCATAGGATCATAGATTAATTAACTTAATTAGTGACATTGCAAGGCTTCAAATTTTAAGTAGACTGTTGTACTTAGGGCTTTTTTTGAGACAAGGGTTTTTCGTCAATTCAGCTTGGTCATTCAGTGAATGGTTTTGTGGTATGTTTTGGGTGAGTGTGACTGAGCTTTTGCATTGGGAATGTAGTACTATTTCTGTCAGGCAGACAGTGCTTTACTCTTCTATCAGACAGTGTTCCATAGGTGCACTAGATTTTCATTAGCTGTATAGTTTCTAATTTTTTTCTAATTTTGAGTTTCAGCTGTACATTCTTGACAACTGGGGTAATTCCCAAATAAGAGAGCAGGGGGTGGAGGATATACATCAGAAGTGGGGGGGGGGGTCTAAGCAATCCCTTTCATATCAGTGGAAGCTTCTTACATTGATTTCATTATCTCTGCTTTATGTTTTGTAGTTTAAACTATAGTGGTTTGGAAAAGCAGTCAGAGTAGGTGTTTTTTGTTTAATTTAACCCTTATGGGATGGGAGGCAAGGTGTGGGAGTCATGTAGAGTTAGAGATGTGTTAAGTTAAGGTCCAGCTGATGGCCTTGTTCCCTTCATTTAATAACAAAACAAAAAAATAAAAGCAACAAAGATATATTAGGAAATATTTAGAAAGAGTGAGTCCTTAGCTGCAGTGGTTGTGCACATAAACACAAAAAAATGACAAAGCAAGGAAAATACATAAATAATGATTAAACATTTTCAAGATGGGTAGCAGATAAAGATTTTAAAGGTAGGAGTTTCTGCAGAGCTGTGGAGCATATCATGGCATGTTATGGCATTTCACGTCACATTCTTTAATGGATTTTCATGATAGTGTGGTGGGCATGTTTGCTGCAGTCATTAATCACTTCACTTCATTCCATTATCACTACTGGATGCTTTCTGATTTTCCTAATTATGTGGTCATAAGAAACAATAGTATTAAAGGGGAAGGCGGTTAATAAGTAGTACTTACACTGGACAGGTAATTGTCTCAGTATAAAGGCAATGATGGAGTTTGTAGGGTCCTTAAAGTGGATGGTTTCCAAAAGTTGTCAACGTCTAATGTTCACAGGTCTCATTGTTCATCATAGGATGTGGAGCTGTACTTTGCATACTGTGGTGCAACTAGGTGAACAGGGATCTCTTTCTAACCGTTTTTATTATCTTCATTCAGGGAACACTAGTTGTGGCAATTTCTATGCCTATAACTCTGTTGCTTGTTAAAATAAAATTGGCCATTATCACCTGCTATTTGCCATAGTATTATATAATAAATAGATAACTATATATCTATATTCTTAACACTGAATAGACATAAGTTTAAGAGAAAACAGAGACGTCCATGTTTTTTTATGAGTCTAAATGAAAGATGTCTTCATAATTGGGTACTCTTGAAGATTCAGTCTTGTCAATTAGGCTTGTATTTTCTGTGGATGGAAACGCTGTGGTCAACTATTTTCATTGGTGTTGCATATAGTTAACAATGTTTTTGGGGGTATGGCTTACTTGGATGACCTCAGAGCGAGATGGGCAAAATCATCTTTTAACAAGGCTTCAGTATCCCAGCAGTCAGTTGTTCTTATGGTATCCAAGATGCAGAATGTCCATGAGGGGAATGTTTTGGAGCATGTTCCCACAGTTAAGAGAACACAACAGAAGACTAGTAAAGGGGCTAATGAATCCAATGTGTCAAGGCTTCCTCAGGCTATTTCAATGATGGAGCAACCAGGCATCTTGCAGCAAGGCAATGATATACATGTTGATGGATCTTGAGGGACAGTGCTCAGGAACAATCAGCAGAGGAGTAGGTCTCTGAATTTTTTTGGAGGCGTTCTCAGAAGGAGGGAGGTCAAAAAATTTTGAACTGATAATTGAAAAGGGAGTATATTTAGCTCAGCAAAGGTAGGGGAAATGAACAGGAACAGGAACTGATCCAAATGCTCCCTTTCTTCAACTTCCCTTACTTGGCTCATCTTCACATATGTTATTACATGTGGGATGCCTGATTAATCAGGGTCAGTGGGAGGTAGAACAGCCTTTGTTGTTCACTCCTAGATGGGCCATTACCTGATTCCAAAGGCATTCAATGGATCATTGAGGCAGATGGCAGACAGGCTGAAGAATTAGAGGCAGATTTAGTGGCCATTGGTAGGAAGCAATCAAGAAAAGCCAGGTTACAAAATTCATGACAATTCGATGATGGATTCATTTGTTTTATGGCTGGTAGAAAATGAGCCTCTGCAAACTTTACCTTTATTGATTTATTTCCTCACAGTTACAGAGTCATACCAGTTTAAAGGTGGCTCAATATAGCTCTGGTATAATCAGGGGATTGGGAAACTGAAAGCAGGAAGTGAGGCTTTAAAATGAGAAGAATGGCAAAGGAGTCCTGATTAATAAGCCTAGAATCCAAGCCAAATTGGAGCCAGAAGAGCAAAGAGATAAGCTTAAGGCCTGTTGGGCATTCAGTAAGGTTCAGTATGTCTAGCTGTCTGTTACTTTGTTTATGTTTGCTCTTCTTGTGTGAAAGGACATCCCTTTGTTAAATATTGGCATTGGGAAAATCAGAGTTTGCCAGATCATGGAAAAAGCTTGATATGAAGCAGCTAATGACAAATTTAGACCTAGCAGCTAAGCTTGTGACAGGTTCTGAGGCAGTTGTGGGTGGGTGGGTAGGGGGCATCCCTTTCAGGATCTACTGCAGAAATAGCAGCAGATACTCTTTCATCAAAGTCAGGATGCTACCTAAACTGTTGTGCTGTCATGCAGACTGGTAGGCAAACATGAAGTTTTGAGAGGTTTTTAATTTTTTTTTCATGCTAGTTTGGGTAGCTACCATCATTTTGAAGAATTTATTCAGTAATGAGAGGGTTTTTTCCACTCCAATAGCCAAGCAGTGATTTAAGTGCTCAATAACAAATGTCTAAGTCCAGATGGCTACAGTCTTTAATTGGCCTGTTAGTTTTGCAGTTTGCAAACTATCCTATCTCTTACAGGCAAACATATATCAGGGAAGCTCAATATTGTGTCAGATGCTCTCTCTCTCTATCTCTCTCTGTCTCTCTGTCTCTCTCTCTCTCTCTCTCTCTCCCTCTCTCTCTCTTTCTCTATTGCATATTATTACTTTTAGCAGACTGACTCCAGAAGCACAAGAAGGGCTAACTACCCTTCCCAGATCTTTGGTTGATTTGTTCATAGGTTCATAGGTTCATACTAGGTTATCTGCCCTAGGGCATTTACAAGCCTAGCCAGAGTGTGTTTGGCTTTCGCCACCCCTTGGAATGAGTTTACTGTACCCTTTTTAAGGTTAGTTTACTGTGCCTCTGTCTAGCAGTGACACAGAAGTGACCCCCGGGGTAAACCTACGATCTCCCATCCACTCGTCAAGATTCCTCTTGAAGAGAGTCAGTGAGGGGCTCTGCCTAACATGGACTGGGATTCTATTCCAGAGTGAGGGGAGCCTCTGGGTTATGAATCTGTCCCTCCAGCTTGTCCTATTTATTTCTGTGCTGAGGTTCAATTCTCTCGATCGCGTAGCTCTAAGGGATTTGGATTTTCTGAGATGGAGCATGTCCATTAATTCCGGGTTGGACATGGCTTTGTATGTCAGGCATAGATCACCTATGAGTAGGCGGTATGCAACTGAGTAGAGCTGGAGTTTCTTTAGCCGAGCAGAATATGGTATCTGTTTGAGTCCCTTGATCCTCTTTGTGAGGTACTTTTGGGGTCTTTCTAGTTGCTGCAGGTGTCGGGTAAGGTACATCCCAAATGGGGCATTGTACTCAATTATGGGCCTGATGAGGGAAGAGTTAAGGGGCACAATGACCTCCCTTGATCTAGATGTGAATCCTTTCATGATAACGTGGGCTATATAGAAGGTCTTTCTAACCACTTTGGCAATGTGATTGTCAAAGGAGAGGTTATTATCAACTTGGGTCCCTAGGTCCCTAATTACTTCTTGCATACTTAATGGATTACCACCTATGTGGTAATTTGTGGGCACTTTGTTTTTCCCAAAGGGTATGACTATACACTTTTGGCGTTTAGTTTAAGGACATGGCTCTGGAACCAGTTATCCGATTCTATGAGACCCTTTTGGAGGATGCTTGTGTCAGCTGGAGAGTCAATTATGGTGCCCAGTTTGCAGTCATCTGTGAACTTGGTCAGCCACAGTCCTCCTGTGTTAGCCTGTACCTCCTAAAAATATATACCGAATAAGAGAGCTCCCAGGACTGAGCCCTGTGGGATGCCACTTGTGACTGGTTTAGAGTCTGATATGGCTCCAGCAATTCTGACCATGTGGGTTCTGTCCTTGAGCCAGTTTGCAACCCATCTTATGACATAGGGGTTTATATTTAAGCTGGAGAGCTTGTCTATGATGCCCGAGTGGGGTATTGTGTCGAAGGCTTTTCCGAGGTCTAGGTAGGCTGTGTGAACTACCTTACCCTCATCAATGGCCTTGGTGACTGTTTCAAAGAAGTCAACCAGGTTCAAGAGGCAGGATCTACCCTTAACAAAGCCGAACTGGGTAGGATCCAGTGTCTGTAGGTCCCCAATGTCTTTGTTTATGAGTTCCATAATGATCCTCTCCATAGCTTTGCAGACCAGGATAGTCAGGCTTATGGGGCGGTAGTTTCCAGGGTCCGTAGAAGCACCTCCTTTGTGGAGTGGGACCACTGTTGCTGTACGCCATTCTTTGGGTACATATCCTGTAGTAAGGCTGAGATTTAACAGCAGCCTTATGTGTGGGTTCAGCTCTTCTTGGAGTTCATGTAGCACGCAGCCCAGAACACCGTCTGGTCCCATTGATGCTGTGTTTTTTGCTTTGGAGAGGGCGGCTCTAACCTGGGCATCTGAGATGTCAGGGAGGCAACACTCTGCTGGGATAGATATTTGTCCCTTTGGGGGGGGGGGGAGTTTGCACAGAACCTGTCTGCCAGGATGTTGGCAATGTCTGTGGGTTCAGTGTATTTTTTGTCATTATGGACTAACTCTGAGCATATCTGGGAGTTGCCACCCAGGTTTCTAACATAACTAAAGAAAGCCTTATGATTATCTTTAGTGTCTTGTGCAATTTTTCTCTTAAAGCTGGCCTTGGATGATTTTATGAGTGATGGTAGTTTTTTGCTAGTACTTTTCAGAGATGCCTTCCCTTTTAGGGATTTTGCTCTATCATGTAGTAGCTTCCTCCTTCTGTTGTATAGCTTATTTATGGCTGGGGTCCACCAGACAGGACGCCTGCCTTTGGGGGAATGGGTCTTGGTTTTATTTGGGATTGCATGATCCATGCATTCCTGAAGGTGTCCATCGAATGTGTTTATAAAGGATTCAGCAGATTGGGCTGTAGTTTCCACTGGCCCGGGGGCCTTGAAGGATTCCACTTCAGTTTTAAGAAGTGTGAAGTCGGCTTTTGAGAAGTTCTTCACTGTGGTCTTCTGTGCTGGGGGTGGGGTTGGGATGTGGATTTCCAGTGAGATTAATTTATGGCCCAATCTTACCAATGAGGGGTATACTTCTGGTATGGAACATTGTGTCCCCATGTTTGTGATGATCTGGTCTAGTATGTTTTCCCCTCTTATGGGAGTGGTGACTAGTTGTTCCATAGCATTTGAGTTTATGAATTCTAGGAACCTTTGGGCTGGGGTGTTGGGGCTTGAGTAATGCTCCCAGTCTATGTTTGGGTAGTTGAAGTCCCTCAATATGATGGTGTTTGGAGAGACCTTCATATTCTACAGTGTCTTCAGGAAGGCCGAGTGGGGTTCCTGAGTTTGAGAGGGTGGTCTGTAGCAATGCCACTAACCTGGAGGTGTGGGTATCCTTGATGAAAATGGATACTCCCCCTCCTTTTGTGGTTCGGTCCAAGGTTTGGGGCTGAAAAGCATGATATGAGGTATAACCTGGTAGTGCTGGGGTGCTCTCGGGAGCCTTGAACCAGGTTTCTGTCACTGCACAGACATAGATGTTCTCCATACTGAGGAGGGCTTCGAGAGCATGCATCCTGAGGTTTAGACTTCTGGCGTTGAGCAGCATTACCCTTAGTTTCTTTCTACTTGTGTTGTCTAAGGAGGTGGGTTTGTCTTTTGAGCCTTGCCTAAAAAAGGCACTATGGGGGTGGCAAGAGCCTTTGCCAATATCCGAAAGCCCAGAGGTGACAGGTGCAAGCCGTCTTTTGCGAAGCAGCGTGGCTTGTCGAGCATGTCATCCCAGGCAGACAGACACTGGATCCCCTTTGAATGACACCAATACTTAAGCCAGTTGTTGAAATTGATCATTTTGTCTTTATACTGTGGCATCATTCTTGGTGAGGGTAAGATGCTGCTCAAGGTCAGTGTCATACCGGCCTAGGCTACATAATCAGAGAGCTCCTCTATGTCTCTTTTCATGTAGTCAAGGGAGGTACATCTCAGGTCATTCACACCAGCATGGACAATGACTGAGTCATATTTGTACCTGCTTTGGAGTGACCTAAGTGCTTGTGTTATGTGGCAGATTCTAGAGCCCAACAGGCAGCTCACTGTGACCCTCTCCTTGTTCATCCTGGTAAGTGGAACGTCAGTGTGTCTGACTATAGAGTCACCTATTACAAGTGTATCAGGTATGTTGTTAAGCCTTAAGGGCTGTGACTGTTTGGCACACTGACTTTGCATGTGTTTTGTTTTCGGGTAGTGGTTGCTTGGATGTCTGCTTTGGAGGTCTTTGCTGTTTGGCAGTTTTTTATTTAGAGCCTCCGAGTATGTTTTTGTGTGCTTATGTGTTTGGTTTGCAGTTGTGGTAGGTCTATGTGAGACTGGATTTGTGGTGTGTGTGGTTACCTTCTCCTCCTGACTGGTTACGCCAGTACTGAGTCGAGAAAGCTCAGCCTCCAGTTTGGCTATATGGTTGCATCTCTCACATATATTTGTACTTGTTGGGAGGAGGAGAGGGTTGTCTGTGTACATGAGGCAGTTGTAGCATTGCCTCAAGATTCCCAGATTCACCAGCTGGACTGGAGAGGAAGCCAGCAACTGACCTTTTGACATGCTAGAACAGTATAGGGAACTCCTTTGTAACTGAATCAAAAAGGACCAATAGAGGATAAGGTACTCAAGGGGATAATATGAGGATGCAGTGCTTTTTTAGTTTATTAGTGCTTAACTTATAAAAATTGTTTATATGAGCAAGTGCAGGGTTTTAGATTGAGAATAGAGTGTTTAGTTTGTGAAGAATGACAAACTGGTTAGTCGTTAATTCATATGCAGAGAGTACCAAAAAATCTTGCAGGGTGTCCATCCATTCTTTGTTGGATTTTGTGTAGCTTTACTGACTGGGGAAAGGAGATGGTCTCCTGCCTTTATCACCCATTATATTATGTCTGGATGCATGCTTAATAAGGCTCCTAAGACAATTTAGTGGCCCTTGGACTCTTTTCCAAGGATGTAGGTCTTCCCAGTTTTCTAAGGCATAGATTAATGGCAGGTTTCTGAAGGGTTGGTAGAGAGTCAAAGGGGTAATCAGTGATGCTATAAAACCAAATGGGAGGAACTTGTTGGGTTCCATTTAATAAGGAATGTACTCCTTATATCAGGATTATCACACTTACACTGTATGGGGCAGTCCCTTCTGCTGGATATATTTTGAGTGTTTAGGGTCAGTGAGCTTATATGGGGAAAGTAACATTTGGTTGATATTCAGTTTTGATTTGGGTTTACAAGGCCAAAACCAGCTAGGCTGGTAGAGGTCAGGAGGTGATCTTAGATAAGCTTCCTAGTGGATTTATGAATACAGTAAAGTGAGTAATAGCTCTCCATAGGTAATTATCCAGGTTAGCCCCAGAGGACTTAGTACTTAGGTTGCCCAGTTGTCAAACTAACATTCGTAAGGGCTTAGAGCACATGTTGAAAGGGGTCTTGATAAATTAGAGATTGCCAGCAGAGGGTTAGTCCTCCCATTCCTTCAGAAATGGTAGGGAATATGACCTCTCCTGCGAGGACCAGTCAATATAAATTATTAAAAGAATAAGACATTGATCTTTTTCAACTTTTTTAAGTTTTGTGAGATAACGTGACTTGAGAATGTTGACTGAGCAAATGTTTGTGATCTTTTCTGCAGGTGTCAACTGGAGAGTTTTTTAGGTAATTCTTTTGTTGTCTGCACAGCTGCAAGGGAGTCGGTGAGGTCAAATGGCATTAACTTGGGCCTGGATCCAAGTATCTTTGAGGTTGTTTGGAAAGTGTAACCTGTCATTTATTTGCAGCATCTGCCATCTGCTTTACAGAAAGTTTTACACCAGTCAGGCCAGACGAGTCTTGTCATGATGCATGTAGGAGGGAACAAGCCTGAGCCTGATAGCAAAGAAACAATTGCTGGTATAGATCTTTTGAGAGTTGATGGTGTCTAAACTTCTTCTCTCTGGGTCTTTGATAGTATGATCTTCAACCACTCACAGACTGTATTGGCACTGAGCTTTCTTCCCATCAGCTATTGAAACAGACAGAAAATTCAGCAATCAGAGTGGCCTAATTTGCTACTTTCATGAGCTTCAATGTGCTTGAAATTGGGAATTCATGGATAAAAATCCTCACTTGTTTTCTTAATCTGGGAGGCATCATTGACCTGGACTTATTTAATTTAAATTTGGCTTTGCATGTGCAAGAATCAGTGTCTTTGTTAAAGCAATTTAGGTTAGTATGTTAGTTAAGTTTTTGAGTAGCTCATGTTTCATTTTATTATACATTTCATATAACTGAGCAATTTAGGAATGGTTCAATATTAAATGCTGGAAAATTTATGTTATATATGTTATAATATGGGATTTGAACAGCAGACTAGGTTTTACATTGAAAGGCTCCTTGTTCTGAATAAGAATTTTGGAATGTGAGGCAAGGCAGTCAGTAATCATTTGAAATGACAGGCCCCTCTTTAGCAAGACACTAATATGGAGAATGACTGGCCAAAAACAGACTTACATATACCAGATTTGAAATGGTCATTTTCCAGAACTTTCCCTTGTCTTTAAGGAGTGGTGATCTCAGAGATAGTGTATACAAGCACAAGTTTGAGCACCCCCCCCCCCCACATTGAGGGTGCAGGAAGGCTTGCCCCCAGGAAAAAAATATTTAAAGTAGAAAAGCAATGTTCAATATTTACTCTTCTCCTACATTTGCCTTTTTTTCGTTGTCAGCAATCCTGTTATGAGTACTTAACATTTCAACAGGAAACCAAGGCAGTGACTTTAAGCAGTCATCACTATGGTGACCCAGTCTCAGGTGCATGAGAATAACTATTTGGCACACTCCAGTCCATAAGGACTCAGGACAGCTAGGAACAGAGGGTGAACATGCAGTGGGAAGCAGCCTGGTGGTTGGACATGGAGTGGCCTTCTCCTCCTTGCATTTCCCCTGTTTTCCTGGGCCAATTGGTCAGTATACTGAAAGGTAACAAATGGTACACTACTCTGCACAGTACTTCTGATAAGGTTTGCAAGTGGTACACTACTCTGCACAGTGCTGCTGATAAGCTTTGCAAGTGGTACACCACTCTGCACAATACTACTGATAAGGTCTGCAAGTGGTACACTACTCTGCATAGTACTACTGATAAGGTTTGCAAGTGGTACACTACTCTGCACAGTACTACTGGCACAGTACTACTGATAAGGTCTGCAAGTGGTACACTACTCTGCACAGTACTACTGATAAGATTTGGAAGTGTTACACTACTATGCACAGTACTACTGATAAAGTTTGCAAGTGGTAGACTACTCTGCACAGTGCTACTGATAAGCTTTGTAAGTGGTACACCACTCTGCACAATACTACTGATAAGGTATGCAAGTGGTACACTACTCTGCACAGTACTACTGATAAGGTTTGCAAGTGGTACACTACTCTGCACAGTACTACTGGCACAGTACTACTGATAAGGTCTGCACGTGGTACACTACTCTGCACAGTACTTCTGATAAGGTTTGCAAATGGTACACTACTCTGCACAGTACTACTGGCACAGTACTACTGATAAGGTCTGCAAGTGGTACATTACTCTGCACAGTACTACTGATAAGGGCTGCAAGTGGTACATACTTGCACAGTACTACTGATAATGTTTGAGAGTGGTACACTACTCTGCACAGTGCTACTGATAAGGTTTGCAAGTGGTACACTGCTCTGCACAGTACTACTGATAAGGTGTTCTGCTGGGCAATATGATGGTGTGAGTCTGCCAGGGGGATGGTAGAACATGCCACCTGTACCATAACTGTCTTGGTCATGGCAATTGAAATATACAGATTGTTTATGCTCATGTAAGAGGCATAATTATGCTTCAGCATTTGGCAGCAAGGTACATTCTGTATTTATTAATAAAACTGGTTGCACTGACTTTACTGAGAGAATTGCTTGCTCAAGTCTGTCAGTTGTGGAAGGGGCATGTCACCTACAGAAGTGAGTATTTAACCTGTGGCGTACTCCATTTCTAATCACTTTGGCAGAGTTGAGGCACCTGCCTTCATACCTCAGTCCTGCTTTCCCTCCTTGTATGGTAAGGGATGGGTGCATTTCCCTCCTGCTGTCCTGGGCTGGCTGGTCATTATGAAGAAAGGCAGCAAGTGGTACACTACACTATACTGGACTACTGGTAAGGTGTGTCACTGGGCCGTACATGGGACCATCCTGCTGGGGGAGAGTGGCAGGCCGTGCTACCAAGCTTGTATCTGTCCTAGGCTTGACAATTAAAATATACAGATTGGTTATTCTAATGTAAGAAGACTGATTATGGTTTAGTATCTTGTGACAAGTTAGAGTCTATGATTATTAGTAAAAATGATTGTACTGTCTTTAATATACAGAATGTTTTATTGGAGTACACTAGAGACATGCAATGGCTGATTCATAGTATGGTCCATCTGAAATGTGAGATGCTAGTAGCTCAAAGAGCCATGTCAATTCAAAGAAGAATCACTAGTAGCTCACAGGGCCATGCCAATTCAAAGGTGAATCATCAAAGAATGCTTCCTCATCCAGGCAGACTGCCTTAGCCACTTACTGTGAGTTCAGGAAAGTTTCAGGCAGGTTCCTGCATACAGATGAGAGACTGTTGACCAAAGGTGGTCCTACTGACTATAAGGTGAGTTTTGCAATAGTTGGTGACTGGTGGTGGTGTTTCCAACATTACTTATGTTGTTGTTGTGTCTTTCGGCTTTTCCTGGTTAGGGGTCGCCACAGCAGAACTCCGGTCCGCTAATGATTGGCAGTAGATTTTTATGTGCCGAGTTGCCAGCCCTGATGCACAACCTTCAACGAAGGTACACCCATTCACGCATGTCTCCACACAGAAGACGCTCTAGCTGAGAATTGAACAGGACAACGTCTTACTGTGAGGCGACAACGCTACCGCAGCAACATTACTTATGTGTGATTTTAAAATAACAGAAAAAAAATGTAAAAAGATTAATTTTAAAGATACAGTAGAAAGAATAAGGGTATAACTAAACTTGGGAAAATGTTCAAAAGTGTAACAAAAAAGGATTGTAAATTAATGCATTTGAGAATTACAAATATAAGCAAATGGAGAGAAAGCAATTCTAACAATAATGAAAAATTGTAAAACACTTTAAAATATTTTAAGAATTAATTCGGATATATCCAAGTAGCATTAAAAAGGAGGAGGATCTCTGGCCTACAGGATGGGTAAAAAGAAGTATTGCATCAGGGAACAAATGTTTTTCATTCCATAATGTTTTTTGTTGATTTATTTGTCCTCTAGATAAAAGTTTATATGAAATTTTATTATCACTCACTCTCCCATTCTCTATCTTTAATGTGCCTATACTTGATATATAACTCTGGACATACACACACACACACACACACACACACACACACACACACACACACACACACACACACACACACACAGCGATATATATATATATATATATATATATATATATATATATATATATATATATATATATATAAATGTAGATATGTATGGGTGTCCTGCTTTTTGGAGCAAGTGCATGTTAGTCAATATCTGTTTAATCAACCGCATCTGGTCGACATATGCAGATGGTTGCCAAGTGTGTGACACTGAATATGCCTTGCCACAGAGACTGTGTGATCTTGGCATTAGTATATTTAATTAGGAGGGGGTGTGGAGATGCAGGGGGGGTTGCCTCCTTGCAAAAAATGATCTAACCCTATCACTGCCCATGCTCCTAACTCCAGCTCTGTACATTTCCCACTCACAAATATACACACAAACACACATCCCTAAAACTACCCCCTTACCTAGCCCTTACTCTAACTCTAACCCACAAACACTCACAAACACACACACACACACACACACACACACACACACACACACACACACACACACACCCACACACACACACACAATACTGACTGACCCACTTCTGTCAAGAAAATGGGCATTATATAAAACAAATGTTTAGTAAAATCAACAGTATGCAAAAAAAAAACTCCCATGGTTCACTTTGTTACAAAAAGTTAACAGCTTTCATATATGTCTATTATATATATATATATATATATATATATATATATATATATATATATATATATATATATATATATATATATATATATATATATATATATATATATATATATATATATATATATATATATATATATATATATATATGTATGTATGTATAGGTATATATATATATATATATATATATATATATATATATATATATATATATATATATATATATATATATATATATATATATATATATATATATATATATATATATATATATATATATGTATATATATATATATATATATATATATATACAGATATAGCTAGATATAGATATAGATATATATACATTATATGTTTTGCTGGATTTTCATTCTCTAAAGTGTGTGTCAAGGATAAGAACTACAGAGCTGCTGAGAATTATAGGTTCATAGGAGTTACTAGGCTAATGGCCCTAGGGCCATTGCAAGCCTAGCCAAGTTCAATTCTTGTTCTCTTAAAGGTATAGAGAAATGGTCTATGTTATAAGCAAATATAAATCAGCACTGCCTGTCCTATCCAAGAGGGACACAGGTGAAACCCCTGGGGTAAATTTGGGGTTTCCCATCCAATTGCCCAAGTTACACTTAAAAAGGGTTAATGAGAGGCTCTGTTTAACCTGTATTGGAAGTTTATTCCAGAGGAGAGACAACCTCTGGGAGGCATGGCTGTCTCTCCGGCAAGTCCTGTTGATATCACATGCTAGGTTAAGGTCCTAAAGTGAGTGAATCGTGTACCATTTGACTTATGAGTGTACATCATGTCCATTAAGGCTGGATCAGAAGTTGCTCTGTATGCAAGACACAGGTCAGCTCTGAGTAGTCTATACAGTACAGAGTATAGTGACAGTGACAGTCTGTCCACATAAGACATATGCTGAAGACCCTGAATTTTCTTTGTGATGAACCTTTGAGGTCTCTCCAGTGGTTGCAGGTGTCTGTTTAGGTACATACCAAAGGGAGTATTGTACTTTATTAGTGGCCTGATGAGGGAAGAGTACAGGGGGGGGGTTATAACCTCATTTGTTCTGGAAGCTATGCCCTTGTTTATGAGGAGAACAATGTAGAAGGCCTTCCTTACCACCTAGGATACACTGTGATCAAAAGTATGGTTGCTGTCAACCTGTGTGCTCAAATCTCTCACCACTGGTTTAGAGCTTAGTATATTTCTATTAATATGGTAATCTGCAAGGACATCACCTTTGCAGAAGGGGATGATAAAGCATTTTTTTGCATTGAGTTTAAGACCATGACATTGGCACCAATCACTGGTTTGCGTAAGTCCTTCTTGTAGAATGTTGACATCATCTGGGGACACAATGACTGCTCCAAGTTTGAGGTCATTAGCAAACTTTGCCAGTGACAGATCTTTTGTTTTTGCCTGTATGTCTGAGAAATAGATTCCAAACAACAGGGGCCCCAGCACCTATCCCTGTGGAACACCACTGGTAACGGTTCTGCTTGTGGAGGTGGAGTCCCCCTATTTTGACTGTATGTGTTCTGTCAGAGGCCCATTTCGCAACCCACCTGACAGTATATGGGTTGACCACCAGCTTGTTGAGTTTTTCAAAGATGTCTGAGTGGGGGATTGTGTCAAAGGCCTTGGCCAAGTCTAGTTAGGCCATATGCACAGATTTGCCTTCATCCAGGGCTTTGGTGACAGTCTCAAAGAAGTACACCAGGTTCAACAGGTAGGATGTTCTTCTAACAAAACCAAACTGGGTTGGGTCAAGTGTTTGAAGGTCTCCTATATCCTTGTTGATAAGGTCCATGATGATTCTCTCCATGGCCTTGCAGATAAGGCTAGAAAGGCTAATGGGTTTATAGTTCCCAGGATAGGTGGATGCACCCCCCTTGTGCAAGGGGATGACAGTAGCTATTTTCCATTTAGCAGGGACAAAACCAGTGCTTAGGCTGTGGAAGAAAAGAGTACCCACTGGTGTTGCTAACTCTTGTACCATTGAGAACGCAGACTGGGATGTTATCATATCCCATAGAGGCTGTGTTTTTGGCTTTGGAGAGAGTGGCTATGAGTTGCTCTTTAGAGATACTAGATGGGGAGTAGGTGGTAGAAATGTTTCATGGTATATGTGGCAGGGAAAGGGGGGGGGGAATTTTCACTGACCCTGTCCCCTAGCAGGTTGGCTATTTCCACTGCTTCAGTATATGTTGGCACCATTCACTACTAGTTCAATGCAAATATGGGCTTTTCCTTTAAGGTTTCAGATGTAGCTAATGAATGCCTTATGGTTATCCTTAGCTAGAGATGCTAATTTAGATTCTTAGTTAGCTTTGGAGCACTTTACAAGATGTCTTTTTGCTTGTTCAAGCTGAGAGGGGTGTGCTTCTAATTTTGAGATTGTTCCTTTTTGCTCTTAGACAGCAATTTCTTCCTATTATTATATAACCTGTTTATGGTGGATGTCCACCAGGCAGGCTTGTTTTTTTTCTTGAGGATCTTGCTTTGGTTCTATCAAGAATGGGTGATCAATACAATTGTATAGATGTTTGCACAATGCATCGGTGTATATACCAGTATATGTGTTCTTGCTTTCTGTGGGAACAAGAGCTTTGAAGCTATTAATGCATTCTTATAAGAGCCTGTATTTGGCTTTGGAGAAGGTTTTTAGCCTAATTTCTCCTAAGGGGGGTCTGATGTTATCATTACTTTGAAAGAGACTGATTAATGATCAGACTTCACCAGGGAGGGCCGCACACTTGTGGGGGTGCACCATTCTACCATGTTAGTAAGTACCAAATCTAGAATGTTTGGGCCCCTTGTGGGAGTGCCCACCATCTGCTTCAAGGCATTTGACTTAATGAAGTCCAACAACCTTTGAGTAAGTACGTTTGTACAAGTATAATTTACCCAGTCTGTGGACGGGTAGTTAAAGTCACTCATAACCAGGGTGTTTGGTTGTATTTTGAGTGACTCAAGTGATCCAAGTAAGCAGTGTGGATATCATAGTTCATGGAGGGGGATCTATAGCTGACAATAACTTGGAGAGTGGTCTTTCCTATAGTTATTTGCACATGGACTAACTTTAGGGAATCGTTTTGTTGAATAAGTGAAAGCAAAACAGCACCAAAGCACGACTGTAACCATAAAAAAGTTTTAATAAATACAAAGTAAGCACTTTCACACAATCAATGTGCTTTTCAGTTATTTTACGTTTTGCTTGATCAGCACCATTAGTTCCGCTGGGACTATTGACTTTTTATCTAATCATTTTGTTGAACAAATCTGGAGGTGTAATTATCTTTAATGAATATTGATACTTCTCTTCCATTAGTTTTCACATGTTCATTTTGTGATCTGAACATGTGGAAGGCATTATATCACAGCCTTGAACCAGGTCTCTGTGACTGCACAGATGTTCACATCTTCTAAGGTGAGGAGTGCTTTCAGTGAGTGTAGTTTCAGATTTAGACTCAGTGTTTACCAGCATAACCTTAATGTTGTTTTTTTGAAGATATTTTTACATCAGGAATTTTGTTTTCGTGTCATTGCCTAAAAAAAGGCACTATGGATGAGACAAAAGCCTTAGCCAGTAGCCGAAAGCCCAGAGGTGACAGATGGAGATCATTTCTGGCAAAGCATCATGGTCTATCAACCATATCATCCCAGGCTAATGAGTACTGGATCCCCTTAGAATGACACCAGAAACTAAGTCAATTGTTGAAGTCAATCATTTTTTTGTCTGTACTGAGACATCATTCTAGGTGAAGGTAGAATGCTGTTTAGGGCTAGGAGCATATCTACTTAGGACACATAATCAGAGAGCACAGTCGTGTCTCTCTTGATATAGTTCAGTGAGGTAAATATCAAGTCATTCACACCACCATGGACTATGACAGTGTCATAGCAGTGCCTGTACAGAGTTGACAGATTTGAGTGCATGTGTGATGTGGCATTTCCTGGCACCTAACAGACAGCTAACCTTGACCTTTTCCTCATATAACTTGGTGAGTGGGACATCTGTGTGTCACACAGTGCAGTCACCTATGACTAAAACATTTCATTTTTTGTTTGCCTTAGAGGCATGTTTGGTGAGACATTGGTGCATCTGTTTGTATGTGTACTGTGATTTGCTGAGAATGTATTAAGAGGTGTGTTTATGTTTGGGAAGTCCCTGATCTTTAGGTAGGCTTCTAGTGAGAACTGCTGCATGTGTAGGTTTAGGTGTTGTACGTGTGGATAGTACAGGAGGTGAAATGTGTGAGCTGACAACCTGCTTAGTATCTGATATACTGATATGTGAGTGAGAGAGCCTAGATTCTACATTCTTAATATAGACGCATCTCTCATGTATTGAATCTGTGTGAATTAGGAGAAGTGGGTTGTCAGTGTACATAAGACAATTGCTACATTGGCTCAGGATGCCCATGTTGATCAGGTTGGCTGGAGAAATGGTGGGAAAGTGTCCGTTCATGATGCTAGGTAAAGTACTGTGGTGAATGGATTGGACTTTGCTTTGTAATTTCTTACATTTTTGTCGCAAGAAAGCACTTTTCATCCTTTCCTATAAATAAACCTTGTGCAAAAGCTAAGAAAACTGTATCTTCTGACTGGATTTAATACTGCAAGCACTATAAAATGTTAAGAATGTTATTCTCTTTTTTAATTTCTTCAAGTATTTTAGGTTTCTAATACCATGACGGGAATGGACCCCATTCCTTAGTTAAAGTATGTTTAAAGTTTATGAAATCAGTATGGTGTCAGTCTATGATGTCAGCCAGAAGTGCTCTTTGCAGCACCCGCAATATGCCCAGTAATGACTCCTTCTGTTATTCATATGGGGTTACACGTATTGGTAGCATATCTAAATATGATTATAGATTCTTTTTTATAAGACCTGTTGCTCCTACTACTACTGGAACTGTCTGGGTATCTTTCTTCCATATTGCTTTTGTTTCTGCCTGCAAAACCTGATATGTTATGACTTTGTGTCTCTCTGTACGCAAGATGCTTTAGTCACTGGGTGTGACGATTTCAATGATCAATGCTACTTTTGTCTTCTTTTCATGGACCACTATATCTGGTTTTCTAGCATCTATCTTTTGAACTATTGGTAATGGGTGATCCCACGTGATTTAGACCATCATTTTCTATGATGCTTTGTGACACATGTTTCTAGCGTTTTTCAACCATTTCACTACCATAATGTTTGCACAATCCCCAGTGCAACAGTCTTGCCACATTATTATGCCTTTCACTATACAGTCCTTCTGCCATTAGCATGTCACAACCAGCAATGAGGTGTGCAACTGTTTCCAATTCTATTTTTCAAAACCTACATTTGTCTGTTTTCCCACATGTTCAATGGGCTTTGTAAACCAATGTGTATGTAACCCACAATCTTGTGCCACCAATATTAACCTCTCGTCTCTTGATTTGAATTTGCCTCTCCTTAACCATTCCTGTGTTCATTCCTGATCAACATGAGGTTCTTCCAGAAGTTTTTTATACTTGCAACTATATTTATGCATTTTCTACATTTCTTGCCTTCTCATCTTGTTGTTTACCTTATATTCTTTCTTTTTTTTGGCACATTCAGTTGCTGCCTGATTTTTATCTTCTTCTGGTTTGATTTCCATTCCTGCTTGATGCAGATATACTTCTGCTAGACTAAGGAGAGAAGTAATTTTAGATTTATTTGTTTCAAAACTTTCACTATGTTTGGGTCTTGTGATCTCAGCAGATATGTGTGCAGTCCCACAATTGTAGATCTATACATGTAATTGCTTTCAAGGAGGCCCATCCTTCCTTCGGAATGGGGAATACATAATCTTGGTATGCACTGATTTTTATAAATCATTTGGTGAGCATGAAGCATCCTTCTTGTTTTCTTGTCTAATCCATCCAACACATTTTGGGGCCAGTCAATCACTCCAAAACTGTAAGTTAGGGAAGGAAGAGCAAACTGGTTTATAGCTTGAATGTAATTCCTAGATGTCAATGCTGTTTTCAGGATGAATTTAATCTTCTAAACTACTCCTTACTAAGTTTTGTTCACATTTGTTCATATTTTATTGTTGATACTTTATCAATTCCCAAATAATTATACAAGCCCTCTTGCTCAAGTTCTTTTATATCACATTTTTGTCTCAAACTGATATTTTCTTGATGTTGCACTTTTCCTGCTTTAAAGGTTGCTTTTGCAGATTTATCAAGACCAAATGACATTCTTACATCATTTTGACAACTTGCAGTTGTGCTTTCAGTTCCTCATCTGATAAGCTATACAGTTTTAGATCACTGACAAAGAGAAGATGAGAGGTCTTTACACTTTGTTGTTTTCTAGGAGCCAAATTATAGCCATGGCATAATCTGTTAGGTAGACAGCTTAACGGGTTAAGGGCAAGACAGAATAACCACGGTGACAGAGTCACCCTGGAATATCCCCCTTTGAATTTTTATCACTGGAATAATAATTTGTCCTTTATCATGGCTTAATTGCAAAGTGGTCTGCCACTGTTTCATGGCCTCTGTAATGTAATCGATCAGGGTAAGGTATACTTATACATTTTTAAGCACACTTTTATCCATGAATGTGGGATACTATCAAATGCTTTTTTATAGTCAGTCCATGTGATACTTAAAGTCTTCCCCTTTTTGCAGTTCTCTACTATGACTTTATTTAACAACAAATGATCCTTTGTTCCATATGACTTTCATTTATTGCCCCTTTGTTCTACTGCCATAATTGAGTTTTCTTCTAAATGACTATAAAGTCTGTTGGCATCAATTCCAGTGTATAGTTTATACGTCGTTGGAAGACAAGTTATTGGTCTGTAGTTTTTAGGGCAGTTTGCAGGTTCACTATTAAGTAGGAGCATTGTTTTTCCTGTTGTTAGCCAGACTGGTGTCTGTTCAGCGTACACATATAAATAGTTCTTACTCATAGCTAAATCTTCATGCAGATATGTTGATACTTTTAACCAGAAGTTAGGTACTGCATCCTGGCCTGCGGTTCTCCAATTAAAGGCTTTTCTTAACTTTGTCTCAATCTCTCTGGATGTTAATGCATCCCATTTCATATCCTGTACCTTTAAACTTCTTATTCTCCCTTTTATTTCTTCTATCCATTTAGCATCTTTGTTATGTTCCACAGGATCTTCATAAGTACTTCTCCAAAATGAATCTATTTCTTCTTCTTTTTTTTTGGTGGCCTTTCAATTCCTTTTACGTTGTTTCCCAATTCTCTGTAAAACTTTTTGGGGGCATCAATAAATTGCTTATTTTGTACTTTTATATTTATTTGTATGTTTTCTAAGTTTTTCCACCTGTGTTGAGATTTTTAGCTTGTTATTTGTTATAGTACATAATAGATCCTGGACTTTTCTAATACTGCACATTGCTTTTATTACACCTATCTTTCTTATTATTTTTGTTGATCTGTTCCGTCTTTTATATTCTTCTAACAGTGACACTTCTTGTCTTAATTGCTTTATAGTTTTCTCTGTTCAATATTTCCATGATGGCATTTGATTTCTCCCCTTCCTTTCCCTCGCTACCCTCTGTTCTTGTGGTAGAACTTTATAAGTTATTAATTTAGCTGCACAGTATTATATCCTGCTTACTTCTGTTATATCATATGGGTCTCTATGGACAGTTCTGATTGCTGTGTTCATTTGTTTTATCAAACTTCTGTCTTTTGGGGTTTTATTGGCCTTCTGCAGTCTATTTTTTTCATAGGTTCATAGGTTCATATTGATCTTAATATGTCTATCTATCTATTAAATCAAGCAACTCTTCTCTTAGCCCATTTTCTTCTAAACTGAGGGTACATTTTTTATTTTACGTTTCCTGCGACATTCTGTAGAAAGCTCTATAGCATCTTCATGTGGTACATTCTCTTCAATTTCATCCTGTGTCATCCATTGTTCTGCATGTCGGAACTAACTGGCTTATGACTCCTCTACATTGACTGTGTCATAGTTGCTACAGTTTCCTGTTCCTTCCCTTGCTGTCCAGCTTCAAGTGAACATTTATACTGGTTTCCTGTGGAAGGCTCCAAACAATTTTCATATGATACCTGGCCAATTGCTTCTTGTTCTACTGTTGTCCCCTTAATTTGGATTTCCATTGCTCTGTCCTGTCATGGTGCTTTCTGAATGAGATTTTCTATACTGAATCCTTCACTTCATAGGTACTCTATAACCTCATTTTCAGTTTCTTTAACTTCTCCATTACTAATCTCCTTTTCTATTTTTCCTCTTTGTCTTATTATTTTTTGGACTGCAAAGTTATCCATATCCAGGTCCCTTTGCCTGTATTTCCCTTCAAATATCTTTGGTGCTGCCATTTTTTGTATTGATTAGTTTTGCTTTCTCCTTTGCATAAATATTACACTATATTAAATCTCTTTTTCTTCCCATTTCCATATTTCTTCTTCAGATGTCTCCTGATATTTCTGCTTCTCTTTACTTTGTGGACACACTCCATCTTGCAGTGGTGTGACCTGCGTTAGACCTTCTACACCAAATCCTTCACTTCTCAGGCACTCCATAACTTCTATTTTTTTAACTTCTACTTTACTAATCTTCTTTTCTACACTCCCTCTTTGTGATATTATTTCCTTTATTGTGAAATGTTCCATATCTGGATACCTTTGCCTGCATTTCTCTTCAAATATCTTTGGGGCTGCCTTATTTATACGTGTGTGTGTGTGTGTGTGTGTGTGTGTGTGTGTGTGTGTGTGTGTGTGTGTGTGAGAATATGTATGAGTGTGTATGTGTGTCTGTGTGTGTGTGTGTGTGTGTGTGTGTGTGTGTGTGTGTGTGTGTGTGTGTGTGTGTGTGTGTGTGTGTAGATATATATATATATATATATATATATATATATATATATATATATATATATTTATTTATTTATGCATCTATATATATGGATCTACTAATGTTGCTGCAAACTTCAATAGGTAGACACAAAAAACATCGACTGCATAGAACTGGGATAAGAAAGATCAGCACTGTAATACACATAGTCTGAGGCACAACCTCAGACCATGCAAATAAAATCTACTGTTTTTGCAGGAGTAAGACACCTGCACTCCCACAATACCTGTTAATTATATATATATATATATATATATATATATATATATATATATTATGTATAATTATGCATTCTAACGCTGACATTGTGCAATCCCCAGGAAAGGGACATATTCCCAACCCCATGGATTGTTGATCTTGCACACCTATTGACCATCTGTTTTGCTGATCAAAGCGAGTATTTCAGAGTTTTTCTCATTATAAGTGCACCTCTATATCCCATGGGATGTGTATATATATATATATATATATATATATATATATATATATATATATATATATATATATATATACGTATATGGGTCTACTGTGAGTCACTGAAAAATGATTTCACTGAATTTCAATTCACTCTCAAAAAATCGCTGAAAGCTCAAATCACTAAAAACTCAT
>NC_056741.1:1086330294-1086392794 GCF_019279795.1 Protopterus annectens
AAGTGGATTTTATCATTTTCCACAGCCAATTAAAGTGGATAATTCAGTACATTATAGAAAAAAATCATTAATTAGATCAGTTTTTAATCTCATGGAAGTTACATGAATTTGTGCAAAGGTCTTATAAACATGCCTTGATCAAATTATTTATGAGAGGTATTCCTTATTCTAAGTATAAGCCTTTTAATGGAATTTTGACTTTTTTTTTAATTTTGGGTTTAGTATCCAAGAGGACTGCTAAACAGCTATGTAATTTGCCAGTTTTTTTTAATTAGTTTATCATTTTCATATCTCACAAGTGATGCTATTTGCCACCCTCCCCATTTATGACTATTTTCTACTGAAAGGTGATAACCTCTCTTATTAATTTTTAATTACCTTCTTTATAACTTGCTTGCTGTCCCCTTGTTACAATTCTGGAATAAAACACAGTATTTATCTGATGCATGCATAAGGGAGGGAATGTGCTTAATCCATTCATGTTCTAAATGCCAGATCTGGGTGCACTGTCCTCACACAGACTATAGTCAAAGATGTTTATCTACACTCTGTATCACAAATATTACCTGTGTTTGCATCATGACTTGGTGTAAGATACAGGAGATGATGAATTTAGCAAGAACAAGTGAAACAACATGATTGACATATCTAAATGCAGACAGACCATGAGGAGATGGAACATAAACATGTCCTGTCCGTATAACTCAACCTCTAGAATACATTTTGTGCAGCAAAGCTAAGATGTCACAGTACTGGGCACTTTATATGCTTGAGCTGCAGTTCATTTTGTGTTCAGTATTTGATTCTCACCTTTAGCAGTTCAAAGCATACAGCTGCCTTACATTAAAGATAAAGATCATGGAATGTGTTAAATTAAATGCATGAATGATTTATGAAACAGCTTTTATATAAAGTGGAATGGTAAGCTGAGAATAATGACCTCATCAGTTGTTTAGATAAAATGATTGTGTCTGACAATAACATTTCCCCATTTTTGCCTGCTTGCTTGCCTGCCCACCCACCTGCCTGCCTGCCTAATATCTCCCTTTTTAGCTGTCAGTCTGCCCAATATTTCCTCTTGATGAGTGTCAAGAGACAGACCTATTCACTCCTCAGCTGAAGTGAGACATCTGGTGCCCATTTGTTGACGGGCTAGGATGAGAGTCCCATTGGCCTGTTTCCCTCAGTGGTGAGAGTTAGAAGCTTGGGAATGGGCTGACTTGTCAGTCACATCAACTCTCCTGCTTGTTCTGGCCTAATGTCATTTTTGCATCACCTGAGATGTCTTTGACCACTGCTACCTTGGAGAAGCTGCTATATGTTGCCACAAAGGAACAGCTTTCTCATGTTGTTTGAAGCATTGCATACCTAGCCAATAACTGTTACCTGCAATACTTCTTCACTCCTTTAGATGTCAGTGGCGCAGTGTTCACTCTACCTACTTCTAAGGATAAGTGAGCTTGTTAAAACTGTTCATGTCTGTCCTCCCTGCTTCAGTCCATCCATCGCCAAGGCCTGGTAATCTAACCTCATTCATATGGTTCATAACTAGGATTTTATCCTTCTGTACCACAGTGTTATGGCTCTGAATTTTACCTTTTGATATCTTAGCCAGTATTTTGCACACCATTTTGTCAATTTATATAATGAATTTTGTTCGACTGTAAAAAACATTTAAAAGAAAGAAAAAGGGAAAGAATATAGGGGAGGTGATTACATTGCTTATAGAATTTATCCTTGTGTTCTCTTTAACTGAACTGTATTTATGCTTATTTACAATTAAAATGTGGTTATTTGTCAGGTTTCATATACATGATTTTTTTATACTAGATTCAATGGTTGAACATCACATACACTTGAAATCATCAAAAATGTTGGGCCAACACAAGCATTGTTTATTAAAACATTATTACAAAAATAACTTTCAGGAGACCAAGTCCCTCACACATCTGTAACTCAATGCTATCTCTGAGTTTGCATAGCCTTGTGGTAAGTAGAAACATCCTACTCCTACAGTTCCATAATCTGTTTAATATCAGGGACTGTACTTCAACCTAACATTGGACTTGATTAAATAGAATAATAGACTATTCTGCATTTGAGTACAGACAATGTGATCATACCCAGAATATCCATTATGCTTTACTACGTTTACAGGAGATGGACTGGCTGGGAGAAGACTTGATAATATATATGGTCCCACTGAGGGTGAGGATGTACTGTGGACTCCTGACTCCTGAAGCAGCTGCAAGAAGAAGAGAAGCAAGAAACGATTGATCAATTATCTTAAGCATCTGGGGACTCTGTTATCATTACATCAAGAGGAGGCTGAACCAAACACAAAGAAGGATGGAAATTGTTCTCACTTTTGTTATGACCTTTCATTAAGCTCGTTCCATATCCCTATAGTTGGCTAAGATTAAATAAGCTTAATAGCTAAATAATTAGAACTGGTATCAAGTAGCTGCGCCTCCAAAAAGAGGATTTCAATGGCATTTACAGTTTGGATAGTGGCAGTACAGCATGGGTGAAGAACGATATAAACTGCAGAATTTTTTTTTTTCCATAAATATCATTGATCATTGTTTTCCAATGGTTACGTTAAGAATCTATTCTATGTTAGAAGAGGTTTGCATATGTATAACATGTGATGTGCTAGTTTACTGTCAGCCGTGCCACTATGGTACACACAAGGAAAAGTGAAACAGAGTAGAAATTAATTTCATTGAATACCAGGAGATTACAGAGTCAGTGAAATGTCATAGCTTCTTAAAAAGACAGAGCTTCCCTCTGGCTCCTGTGCTCCACCGCTGGGAGGCAAAATTGAAACTTCAGAAAATAAAGACATTGTGAAGGAATGTGAGATTACAGAAATGTGGCTTTGCAAACAAGTGTCAGATAAAAGACTTTACTTTTGTTGAACATGTGGGCAGACTATAAATCATATAACCCACATTATGTCTTTAATGTTTATAAGGAAACTAAAGGGGAAAAAGAAGTAACTGTTAGTAAAACACTTGTGTTCTTATTAGTATTTGTATAAAACATTTCATGATATAAACTGCAGCTATATTGTAAAACAGTTTTATTATAATTTGCTGTCAGGGGTATTTTAAATGTGTGGGAGCCAGAGCCCTATCCAGCACTTGGTGACCTTGGAAATAGCATAGGGCCCATGTTGGCTGGGGCGTCCAAACTGGCCTGGGGATTGAAAAAATAAAAAAATCTTGCATAAATGCCTGAATATATCTGTAAACACAGAAGGACTTTAGGACCTCATAGGAGACTTTCTTCAAGAATAACAAGCCCCAAAAATTCTTAGCATTAGGCCAGTATTCTACCATAAACTGCAAGAGATTTAACAGCAGAGCAGGGATTTAGATACACTGTCTGCACATGGAATAGAAGACTGAAGCTGAAATGGGTGTCCACATTAACATAGGAAATGAAGCACATGGAGCTGAAGTCAAACAAATGGCAGCTGAAATAGTGAGTACATTTTTGAACAAATAGTGGAGGAGGTGTGTGCAGCAGAGCAGCCAGGGGACTGAAGCAGATTGAATGAAAATGGTGAGTACAGATTTGAGCAAAGTATGTGTGTGTGTGTGTGTGTGTGTGTGTGTGTGTGTGTGTGTGTGTGTGTGTGTGTGTGTGTATGTAATGCCATAGTTAGGGATGGCAGATTGGTTACTTTAACTTGCTTAGGCTCAAACCCTATACTTTAGCTGCAGGTGACAAGAGACTGAATTCTCTACACCAACTACGAGACTGTTCAAAGAATTTTGAGTTTCAGTGCATTAATAAGGAATTATGAGTTTCAATGCATTATCAAGGAAATGTAAGTTTCAAGGAAAGACAAGTTTACTGTTGCTCATGCTAAGTCTGTTTACAATGTGCAACTGTTTTGTATGGACAATGTGTTTGTGTTATCATGTGTTAATAGTACATTAGGTAGCATACTAGCTTTTTGTGCAGAAGGCCGTGGGGTCTACTTTCGCATCATGTAGATGGACTGCTGATACTGTGGTACACTTTAAGGGGGGAATAGGGTGTAGCATTCCTCATTGTGTCCTGCTTTGGATGTGATACATAGCATCAATGAGCCTGTTGTTGGTTTGCCAGCCATTCCTTATTGCAATATTACCAGCTTACCATTTTTTTTAATGTAACATAGGTCATTTATTCTTTAAGGGCAGGAGACGCTGAATTTGTAGATGAAACACTGAGTTAAGTTGTTTGCCAGCAGCAACTTCTTGAATAGTTACTGATCTCTTTACTATGGAATTATTCAGATGACCTTTACATCTGCAGAGTTTGTACATTTTGATTGATATTGATAGACTGTAAAGGCAAAAGTATGAGTGGCCTTTTATGGTCAAAATTTTCTGAAATGGGTAGTTTTGTCAATATTGGTTCATGTGTTTTATTTCATTGCTTACTGGAAAAATGTTCAAAACTACACATTTAAAACAAACTCTAACAAATGGTGCTGTATTATACAAGGAATATGCATGTATGCATGATTCTAAAGATGTGGGCAAGAGGCCTATGGTTTGAAAACAGCTCGAAGGCAAACTTAATCTGCCACTGGCCAGATGCATTTTCCCTAAATGTGGGTGTCATGAAAGGAGATACTGCCAGCCCAGCTATCTGGAATTTTGTAAATAATTATATGTCATTTGTGAATGTCAACATGATTTATATAAGATGTTTGTGTTACAAATATTTTAGAGCTGTATGTCATATAACATGGTTTGTGCATACATATATGCTGAAGAGGTATTTAATAAAGTACTAAGCTTAAAAATGTAATCACAGTGTACCTACTGGAAAAGAACAGAAATGTACAGGTCTACTTTATAACAGTGAACGATCAAAAGATCGAACGCTGTTATTTCGACCCCTTAATGTCAAAAACTAAAAAGAGCGAACAACCAGAACAGCAATTTTGTTCCCAGGGAAAGAAATCACTGTGCCGGCTGTCTGGGTTGTGCCGTTTCCTCCACTGTAGTGCAATCTCAGAGTTGGTATATTTAAGTGGGGGTGTGTGTGGGGGGGTAAAGCCCTCCATTTAAAATAGTGTTTAGTGTGTTTTATTATTTTTTTTTTTTTGGGGGGGAACAGTGATTTCTTTCCCCGGGAAAGAAATCGCTGTTCTAGTTATTTGCCCATTTTAATTTTCGACTTTAAGGGGTCAATATAACAGCGTTCAATCTTTTGATCATTTGCTGTTATAATATAGACCCAAAATGTACATGCACTATTGTAACTGTTTAAATATATATATTTTAATGGTGGAAACTGGAACACTGTAGGTTAACTTCAGAAAAATAGCTGAAATTAAATTACTTTATGGCATCAAGGAGACACAATGTCTAAAACTAGGGAACATTCTGCATTATCTTGAAAGTGTTTTATTGTTTTATGACTTCCAGCAAGTACCAAGATCGAGGAAAAGTGATTGTGTATGTATTTTCATAGGTAGATGCTAAATACTACCACCTGCCATCAATTGCTGTTTTGAGTATGGGAACTGAACTCACATGACAAGAAGTGATGTCATTCTGCAAGCTATCCCAGCAGTAATATTTGAGATATTAATTTAAGATCTCTCTGAGAGAGAGAGAGAGAGAGAGAGAGAGACAGCATTCTGTAGTTTGTCTTTGACTTGACAACATCAGGATCCACTCACTACATCTGCCTTGCTCTAATAAGTAAGTTAGTAGGGAATAGTATAATTATCTTAGACAGTTGGGGATATAGTGCATCTTAGTTTAGATGTTTTTCTTTATTTATTTGAGACTGTCTTGCAATGTTTATCTTAAATATGTCCTGTGGTTTTGAACTCTGATGTCACTATGAACACACTTAGTATTGTCTTGTTCTTTTATTATTTACTATTAAATATATTCAAACCTTTCATTGTGGCTGGTCTGTCTAGAGATATTTAAGTTTTAAGAGTACTTGCACATTTATTTGGTGACACTGTGGGCCACTCCTAATAGTCTTGCTCTTGATCAGATTACCATTGGTATTGATAGTAACATTACACAGTAAGATGGAAAACCCTTTCTAAGGCCCTTTAAGTAGCTGATAAGGGGTTCTTGTGGTAGCGATAACTGCCTTATAGTCTGGGCAGAAGGGGGCATAGCTAGTAAACCTGTGCCAGCCAGTCCCAGGTGTGTGTTTGTGTAAAACCAATCTCCAAGAGTGAGTGTGTCAGCTACTTGGGCAGGGATATGAAGCACTGGTTGGACAGAGTGTTGGAGGACTTGGCTTGGAATCCTAGCTAAGGACTTAACTCTATAGCTGTGCCAATGGGGAGTCTTACTGGGGATCTGGAGAAAGAGAGAGAAACCAGCCTTGGACTCACTGTGGTCTCTGTGTGCTCTTAAGAAAAATTGCACTTGATGGAGAAAGGTGCAGCTGGAAATACTGTGTGTGTACCTGTCATCTTCCCTATGTGCTTCCCCCACTGGTGCCAGTGGTGAAGATTGAGGCTCCTTGATCACTGGTCCCTTTTTTTATTTCCTTTTAAAGAAATTAGCATGGGTATAAGTGGAAGTAAGCGGCAGTAAGCAGCAGTAAGTGGCAGTATTTGAGTTTGTGCAATGCTAAATGACGCCTACACAAACTAAGCAGTTTCCCATTTAACTAAGTGTTGGCATCACTTACCATCGCCCAAGCCCACAGACAACTGCTTAAAACTGCCTTAATCACTCTGTTTCCATCAACCACTGTTTTGCCCAGCAACAAAATAGTCAGCCTTAGCAAGTCTTGAATCCAGGACCCTGTACACTATAGTCAGAGCAATGTACCACTACACCATCTGAGCTGTAATAATGAATGCTGCTTTTTCAAATATATCATTCAGTACAGGTATAGAATAATTGGGAACAAACACTGTGGAATCAGTCATGGTTATTATATATAACTATACACATATAGAGGTGTATGGTGATATATAAATATGAAAAAGTATATACATCAGATATATGGAGCTATACATATAAAACAAATATGTATAGAATATATACATATATAGTTATATAAATATATGAATAGATATCAAAAAAGGACTATATGTGTGTGTATATATATATATATATATATATATATATATATATATATATGTTTGTGTCTTTCAGCTTTTCCTGGTTAGGGGTTGCCACAGCGGAACTCCGGTCCATTAATGATTGGCAGTAGATTTTTATGTGTCGAGTTGCTGGCCCTAATGCACAACTTTCAATGAAGGTACGCCCATTCACGCATGTCTCCACACAGAAGACGCTCTAGCTGAGAATCAAACAGGACAAAGTCTTACTGTGAGGTGGCAGTGCTACCACAGCACCACCACCGCAGTCTGTGTGTGTGTGTGTGTGTATATATATATATATATATATATATATATATATATATATATATATATATATATATATAAATATATATATATATATATATATATATATATATATATATATATATATTAAAAATATATATATATATATATATGCTCATAACATGTAGTGTAGTCATACCAGCACCAACCATACCTCTCCAACTCTTAGTGCAAGAATTCTGGACAAAGGCTGTAAAAATGGGGGGACAATGGGTCAAGACCAGGGACATAATGTATGTACTGCAGATATAAATGTAGAATGTTGTTGCTGTAACAGGGTTTGCGTCAGTATACATGTTCAGAAGGATGTGAGTCCTGAAACTGAAATGTATGTCATCATTTACTGACAGAAATCCTCAGATCATCACAGTGATTTACCGCAGAAATGAAAATAATGATTTTGTGGAACAGAACAGAAATATAAGCAATAAACCTGGACAGTCCAAAACAATCTGGTCAGTCAAGAGGTATGCTCATAACCCTTAGTGTAACAAATCTAGACCAAGCCTGGTAAAGGAGGGGTGTAAAGCCATGCAACTGGGAACATATCCCAAATACTGGAGTAAATAAGGTGACACAGTTGATGCAGTAACACCTTCCTGTCTGTTGTAACATATATTGACTGGAATAGCCCAAGTCCAAAACCAAATTACTCCCCACTAGTTACTGACATAAATCTTCACATCATCCCACTGATGTGACAGACATACACGACACGTATGGGGGCCAGGCAACAGTACTTCTGATAAATATCAGGACATAACATCACAGTAACAAAACTATACTGAGCTGCTAGGCATGTCACCAAGTACTGTCTAAACTACAGGCAGACTGACACAACACTAACCCAATTTTGCTATGGTGGAATACACATGTAATTGCAAATATGTCAGGCGCTACAGGGATGTAACAGCACTAACCAACAGACACCAGTGTGAAAAAGCATACCCAGAACCAATCTCACCACATCAAAGTGACATACTGATAAGCGACATAACAAAAAACGGAAAACCAAAATGAAATGAAAATACCAACGACAAGCGAAGAACAACCAAGCTGGAAGACTGAGTACTTTATTTAAACACTGTTGTTATGATTTAAAAACAAATCAGTAATTCCAATAATAATCCACAAGTAAGCACTTTCGTTTAACATCTATTAAACTTCATCAGACAATGTATCTCTTAACCTCACTTCCTTTTATACTACAGGTTCATTCATTAAAAAGAATTAACATCACATGACTCTACCGTAGTTGCAGTTTAGCATGCCTCTACCCAAGAATGAAAAACATCTAAACAAATGACTGTGTTAATACATGCTTAATGCTCCACTTAGAAGTAGTTAAAACATTAAGAAATTAAGAATGTTTATACTATAGCAAAAGTGGACAGCATGGTAAAATATATATGTATGTATATGTAGCAGCTGAAAAAACATGGAAATATAATAAATGATGTGCATTCACGTATAAAAATGTTAAAAAATGTTAACAGATATATATATAGATGTACGAAAGCGCTTACTTGGTATTTTCATTACATACTGATAAGCCACAAGAACAGTAGAGTATATGGACTGTGTGAACAAAATCATCAGCATGTTTGCCACTCACACACTACCTCTACATATACTGGCCCAATTCACAGTGTAGTCTGATGCCTGACTGTGGTATGGGACAAGTGTCAGTCTGTGCCTACGAACATATACAGTTGATAGAGCACCAGAAACTGGAGCAGCATGCAAAGTCAGATAGAAAAGGACCCATAACACTTCCACCCCCTTCCTACACAGGCCAAATAACACATGCACAATACACTGCTACACAATCCTGACAGTCTGTCATCAATTGCCCGAAATATACAGTCCTCTCGACTGTATAGAGTCCCACAGAGCATCCAGGCTTTGTCCTCACATATAAGACCTTCCACACATAACATGTCTGGCAGTCTGATACATCACTGGGATGATATCTGGAATGAAGTCACTATATAATTATATACTACACCTATCCACCTCTTACAGCATGACATCTGGACAAAGCCTAACATACTTGGGGGCAGAGGCCCAAACACAGGGGCATTATTGATATATTGCTGTTTTAAACTGAGAAAGTTGCTGGTGTAACAGGGTAATTGTAACATATCTGTTCTGAGGGATATGAAGTCAGAAACACATGGATGTTACCATTTACTGACTACAATCAGAGTATGCCACTGAATTTTCAAGGCTAAAAAATAAGTAACACACCAAATATAAGAGTCCAAACTCTGGCCAGTCTGCGGAGAGCCCTACAGCTGAGAGTTATGTCAACCACATAACACTGTCAGACTTAAATTCACACAGAGCAGCCATAGCCACACAAACCCTGTCAAACTAGCATTACTTCAACTGTATAACAGCAATACATACATTATGTCCCTATGTCTGGAACATTCTCCCCCAGTTTGTTGGTCTGTCTCCACATTGTTTTTTGTAAGAGGTATTTCTAACTACCCTCTGTGATGCTGTTTGTCACACACCTCCATGAAGTCCACTTCACAGGTAAGGAAAAGGGGCAACACCCACATGAAGTACTCAGTTATTGGAGTGTGTTTCCATGCTATTGGGTATGGGAATGATACCACAGCTGCTCTAGCTGCAATTAGCAAGTGGGGGACTCCAGTTGATGCACAGGCCATCAGCTGCTCATGAGCATTACCTACTAAAGGCAAGCTGCTGCCTATACACAATAGATGTATGTCCTACATCTGTCTCAGAGAGAGAGAGGGAGACACACACACACACACACACACACACACACACACACACACACACACACACACACACACACACACACACACACACACACACACACACACAATGAAACTGATGGATTATACCAACTGAACTGAAAAAAACACAGGTATGTCAAACAATTAAGCATGTAATGGAATGTAGTAGGGGGTATGTAAATGTGGAAAATAAGAAGTTCAAACAATATTATGTCTCAACAACACATGCTATACTGATATATTGCTGAGCAGAACCTATGGCCATAGCATCTGTGTCTGTCTGCAGTGACATAGAACACAGCTAAGGGCCCTGAGTCACCCCAGAAAAGGATGGTTCACATATGATCACTACTGGAGTGTGTGTTGCACAATAATGACTGTGATACTGCTAGGCCAGCTACTGGGATGTCACAGATATCCATATGTTAATGGTCAATACAAATATGATATACATGTTTGTCTCAGACATCTGGTGGACCTATAAAGGGCATTTGCATACTGAAATACTGTTGCAGCTATGTGTGTTGAACTGAATGTGATATACTGAGCTCATACTATTGAGCTGTCCAGTGTTATGCACACTGACCATATGTGTGCCTCATATTTGTAGTCATGTGTGTGTGTGTGTGTGTGTGTGTGTGTGTGTGTGTGTGTGTGTGTGTGCGTGTGTGTGTACCAGCAAACCTTATAGTGCCTTTAGTAATTTACATATGTTATATTTCCCTCACAGGTGGACATGGTGCCTGCTGTCCCTCCCGCTCTGATACTGATGTCAGTGTCTCTGAAGACTCTGACCATGATGATACTCCTATTGTGGCATAGGTGGGGTTGTTAGGGGCTGAGTCTGTGCCATCAGTTGGCAGCCCACTACTGTAAACCCCATCCCCACACACAGTCATAATGCCCACACATACCACATCACCAGTGGCCAAAGATAATGGACAGTTCATGGGTGGTGGCATAGAACAGGGTACTGTAGTGACTATGGCAAGTGAGAGTGCAGGCACTAGCCATAGCCAGAGTGCTGGCAAGGTCCCACACAGGCAGATGGGCAGGGGTGCTCAGAGGAGGATTGCAGCCCGCCATGCCCCTGTTGCAAGTGCCACAGCAGCAGTCACCAGATGCATGTTCCAGGCCATCATGGATGCACAGGCATGTAATGAATGTAATACCAGACATATATGTAGGGTCATGCATGAGCACATCCCTGGTGTCCATGGTGATATTCATGAACTCACTGTAGCCATCCGTGAGTGTATTGAGTTCATGGATAGATGGTGGGGGGAGACATTGGCACTCCTCAACCATGGAATATCTGTGCTTGAGCATTTGGCAGATGCTGGCCAGCAGCCAAGTGGATGTAGGGCAGCACCACGATCATCTGAGGGTCTACGTGGCCTTGCACCATCACGTTCCCATACCGGTAGTACCACCAACACTACTGAAGGGGGTGTGCTGTCCATGCCATGACATGATGTAGCAGGCCATGGGCATGTGATCTTGGCTGCTTCCAACCGGGACATGTATCCAGCAGGCAGCAGTCACCACTGGGGAGTAGTACTGCATCTGGACTCAGCTCTGGTGGTGCCGGTGATACCCTTGGCAGACCCAGTTCCCATGTCCTTGGCCAGAGACAGTGAACTGTACACCCTGCCATGTACGGCCCACAGCTGTCCAAAATACCCCTGTGTAGGGCACCCACATGGCTTGACTGTGTGCACACACATCACCATCAGACACATTACCTTCACACATGCACACACCACCCCTGCACAGCCCATTTAATGAACACCCCCCAACACACACATATGATGTAAACTCTATGGCTTCTAGCAAACTCACACAACACCCTGTGCATATGATGATACCTGTTTCACATCCATGCCATCCATACCATCGATGCAGGGATATGTTAATATGGTTTCTGATGCACAGGGTGACTTTAGTAGCATGTAGCTATTTAATGCTGTGTAAGGTTATGTCATTTGGCATTATCAGCCATGATGCATTACTGGTGTTAGTAACACTAAGCAAATGTGTTCTTACATGCTGTATTCTGTTTGTTTTCCAGGTGTCTATGTGTCAGCAGGATGTGGTCTTGCAGACATCACCAATGAGGGGTATGGCAGGGTTGTAACATGACAACCATGTCATTTTTGAGGTACACCTGTATCTGCACACATTTCCCAGGTCTCTGTAACAGTTCTTGCATGTGCCTCACAGTTTATAGGGCTGAGGGGTTGTATCTCAGTCTATGGTAGTTGATATCAGCTCTAGTATAGTGGACAATGGTAAGTGTGGTGGGTGGACCACCCCTCCAATTGTTGACGCCCTCAACCCCAGAGGATATTGTGTCAACCAAATACACAGAGAATAGCATACACATACACACATGCAGACACACACACACACACACACACACGCACACACACGCACACACACACACACACACATGCACACACAAGCACACACACACACACACACACACACACACACACACACACACACACACACACACACACACACACACACACATTTGACAGCACTGAGATCCATAGGTTCAAAGATTCATAGGTGCGTACGTGGAAATGGCCATGGAGGCTTTACAAGGCTAGCCCATGGGAATACACTGGCATCATGCCACCTGACGATACTGCCCAGTGTGTCTACTGAGTATAGTCACAGGAGTGATCCCCAGGGTGGGTATTTTATTCACCCACTCCTCTTGATTTCTCTTGAAAGGGGCCAGTGATGTGCTCTGCTTGATATATATGTGAAGTCTATTCCATATTGTGGCCAGTCTCTGGGTTGTAAACCTGTCCATCCAGCATGTCCTGTTGATTGTGAGGATGAGGTTGAGGTATCTGAGGCATGTTGTATGGACACATAGGTTTCTTCAGATGTAGCATTTCTGAAAAGGTTGGGTCAGACATGGCTGTGTATGTCAGGCAGAGATCACACCTAAGTAGCCAATATGAGACAGATATTCATTGCAGTTGTTGGAGTCTGTCTGTATGGGGCAAGTGTGTAGTACCTATGATCCTCTTTGTGAGGTACATTTGCAGCCTCTCCTGTTGTTCCTGGTGTCCAGTGTGGTACATGGCAAATGGGCCATAGTACACATTGATTAGCCTACTGAGGGGAGTGTACAGGGAAACACTGTAATTTTACTTCCCAGATTCAACACCCTTAGTCAGGAGAAGTGACACATGGAAGGGCTTCTGGAAAACAGAGAGCTCTGTTATACCACCATCAGTGTTCAGTGGGCTACCATCAATGTATTACTTTATGGGAACCATGTCATACCCAAATGGGATGGCGGCACATCATCTGGCATTGAGCTTATGTCCAGGGTTCTGACAACAGTCAAAGGTCTCAGAGAGGCCTTTGTGAAGGATGTCAAACTCACATGGGGGGTAATAATAGCACCCACCTTGTAGTCATCTGCAAACATTGTCAGCCAGGGCACCTTTGTACTGGGTGGTCCTCAGAGGTGTGGATCCCAAACATGAGGGGACCCAGGTCCACAACCTGTGGGACTCTACTCATGATTGCTCAACAGTCTGACATGGAGTCCGTTGCTTTCACACTGTGGGTTTTATCTGTGAGCCAGTCTGCAGGCCACCTACTGATGTAGGGGTTGCTGCCTACCTGAGTGTGTTTGTGTATGATTCCTGAGTGGGGAGTGATATCCAAGGATTAGAGAGGCTATCTATATTGTTATCTATTCCATACTGTCACATAGTTATTACACATGGCACAATGCTTATAGGGCTGCAGAGCTTCTACAGGTCCCTCTACAGTGGATGACAACTGAGGGCCTTGTAATGTGGACACTGGGATATGTAGTGGGTGGGCAACAGCATAAAGTAGCAAAACGCACTCCCCAAAGGATATGGCTCTCACATAAACACAACAGCCAATCACATAGACAGGACACTGTTCTAACACACGCACACTTTCCAGGACTGAAATTAGAACCCAAATCTATCTATTCATTTTTACTACAGTGCTACACATTTATTACACATGCTACAGAGCTTATAGGGTGAAGGTTGTCCAAAGATACTTCTACTCTGAGGAACATCACCAGCCCTTGTAAAGTATGACAATGGGTGATGTACTGGGTGAGACAGGCCACAAATACGTCAAACTACTCATACATACACACATTTGCCAGAACTGAGATTAGAAATCCTATCTAACCAGTTATTTGTACTATAATGTTACACAGTCATTGCACACATCACAGAGCTGATAGGGCTGAGGTCTGATGAAACGGACTTTTAAGGTTACTGTTATCTGTAGGAATGCTAAAGTAGGACAATGAGAAGTGTACTGGGTTTGAATTGACCCAAAAGCTTTAACTTATAAACACACACACACACACACACACACACACACACACACACACACACACACACACACACACACACACACACACACACTTCTATATTTGCCAGGACTGAGATTAGAACTTCTATCTAACTTGTTATTTGTACTATAGTGGTACACAATTACCACATGCACCACAGACCTTATGGGGCTAAGGTTTGATGAAAGGGACTTCTAAGGTGACTATTATCTGCAGGACTGCTAAAGTAGGGGAATGGGAAGTGTACCAGGTTTGAATTTACCCAAAAGCTTTAACTTATAAACACACGCTTTTACATTTGCCAAGACTGAGACTAGAACTCCTACCTAGCTAGTTATTTGTATTACAGCATTATACAGTTATCGCATGAACCAAAGAGCTTAGAGAGCTGAAGCCTCATGGAAGGAGCTTCTATGGTGACAGACATCTTCAGGACTGCTAAAGTAGGTCAATGGGAAGTGCACTGGGTGGGAAAGGCCTGTTCATGAAAGGAACTTCTATGGTGACAGACATCTTTAAAACTGCTAAAGTAGAGCAATGGGAAGTGCACTGGGTGGGGAAGGCCTGTTAATTCCTAGATCCTACTGACAATTCTCGAAGTGTATGAGCATGCCCAGTGTGACCTTCTATACTAAATGTGGGACTCCATTCTAGGGATTGTTGGACTCCAGTCCAGTTTGTTTTGTGCTACAGCCATACCTCTCAACCTGTTGGTGCAGGATATCTGGAGATAACCTATCAAAAATGGGGAGACAATGTGCCATATGATGATTGTGACTATTTCTCTCAGTAATGTATGGGTTGTTAGGGTTACAGGGTTTGCTTTAGCAGACATCTGACATATATGACATTTGGCACTGCTATGTATTGTTTCAGTCCCTCTTGACATACCTCCTCAGATCATCAGATTGATTTACTAAAGGAATACACGCACACTTTCCAGGACTGAAATTAGAACCCAAATCTATCTATTAATTTTTACTACAGTGCTACACATTTATTACACATGCTACAGAGCTTATAGGGTGAAGGTTGTCCAAAGATACTTCTACTCTGAGGAACATCACCAGCCCTTGTAAAGTATGACAATGGGTGATGTACTGGGTGAGACAGGCCACAAATACGTCAAACTACTCATACATACACACATTTGCCAGAACTGAGATTAGAAATCCTATCTAACCAGTTATTTGTACTATAATGTTACACAGTCATTGCACACATCACAGAGCTGATAGGGCTGAGGTCTGATGAAACGGACTTTTAAGGTTACTGTTATCTGTAGGAATGCTAAAGTAGGACAATGAGAAGTGTACTGGGTTTGAATTGACCCAAAAGCTTTAACTTATAAACACACACACACACACATTTACATTTGTCAGGAACATGATTAGAACTCCTACCTAACTTGTTATTTGTACTATAGCGTTACACAGTTATCACATGTGCCACAGAGTTTATGAGGCTGAGGTCTGATGAAAGGGACTTCTAAGGTGAACGTTATCTGCAGGACTGCTAAAGTAGGGCACTGGGTTTGAATTGACCCAAAAGCTTTAACTTATAAACACACACACACACACACACACACACACACACACACACACACACACACACACACACACACTTCTATATTTGCCAGGACTGAGATTAGAACTTCTATCTAACTTGTTATTTGTACTATAGTGGTACACAATTACCACATGTACCACAGACCTTATGGGGCTAAGGTTTGATGAAAGGGACTTCTAAGGTGACTATTATCTGCAGGACTGCTAAAGTAGGGGAATGGGAAGTGTACCAGGTTTGAATTTACCCAAAAGCTTTAACTTATAAACACACGCTTTTACATTTGCCAAGACTGAGACTAGAACTCCTACCTAGCTAGTTATTTGTATTACAGCATTATACAGTTATCGCATGAACCAAAGAGCTTAGAGAGCTGACGCCTCATGGAAGGAGCTTCTATGGTGACAGACATCTTCAGGACTGCTAAAGTAGGTCAATGGGAAGTGCACTGGGTGGGAAAGGCCTGTTCATGAAAGGAACTTCTATGGTGACAGACATCTTTAAAACTGCTAAAGTAGAGCAATGGGAAGTGCACTGGGTGGGGAAGGCCTGTTAATTCCTAGATCCTACTGACAATTCTCTAAGTGTATGAGCATGCCCAGTGTGACCTTCTGTACTAAATGTGGGACTCCATTCTAGGGATTGTTGGACTCCAGTCCAGTTTGTTTTGTGCTACAGCCATACCTCTCAACCTGTTGGTGCAGGATATCTGGAGATAACCTATCAAAAATGGGGAGACAATGTGCCATATGATGATTGTGACTATTTCTCTCAGTAATGTATGGGTTGTTAGGGTTACAGGGTTTGCTTTAGCAGACATCTGACATATATGACATTTGGCACTGCTATGTATTGTTTCAGTCCCTCTTGACATACCTCCTCAGATCATCAGATTGATTTACTAAAGGAATACAGGATGGATGATGCACACACCAATATTATAGGCCAAGTGCTATGCATTCGTGCACAATCCAGCTTATTGAGAGATGTGCCTGCAACCAATTGACTGCTGGAGCTGTGGAAACTGTCCAGCACCTTGGTGATATATTACAATGGTGAAATCTCTTTGCATTTTTGTTCTGGCATGGTCTGATTTCCAGTCCACTGTTGGATAATGTAAGTCAGGCAGGATCAGGGTGACAGGCAATCTCCAGACAGATTTGTAGAGGATAATATATGTGGAGGTGTCCTGGGTCAGATATGTTGGCCTATAGCTACCAGTACTTTGCATAGGGGTCTTCTCAAAGGTTGACTGCACTTGGAGGATCTTGTGTGTGTCAGACATTTTGACCAACCTGGAGGTGTGTGTGTGTTTCGCATATATTTATGGTCCACATCATTTTGCTTGGCTGGCCACATTATGGGGTCAGGATGTTGCATAGGGTGAGTAATTAAGGAAGGGTGTGTTACTCCTCATGGCTGTTGGCTAGGGTTCTTTGGGTGCAGACATGTCACCATATTCCAGGGTTAGGACTGCCTGCAATGAGTGCATTCCCATGTATAGACTCCTAGCCCTGCCTGTTGACTGCACAGAGTATCACAAAATGCCCAGATTCATGACTCATATATCTGGTTGTTTACCCAAATGAGTGTGGTTTTCAAGGAAAAGTGTTTTGCAAGTCACTCAGGGTTGAAGTCAGATATTACTGACAGTTGATATTGCAGTTTCACACTTCATACCATTCAGACATTCCATGTTAATACAATCATTCCATCAACTTTCTAACATTATTAGAGCAGTATTTCATAGGTGTCCTTCTCTTTGGACCTTTATCATCTCATTATTCATGGCTTTGTCCAGAATTCTGGCTCTCTGACGCTGGCAGGTTTGCTCCTAGCAGTTAGCAGCATGGCCTTTCTTTGCATTTTGTAGACTGTGTTATGTTGGTGTTATGGACCCCATGACACTCCCTAACAGGGCACTGTGAGTGAGGCATGGGCATTTGCCAGAGGCCTGTAGGCCAGGTGTGACAGATGCAGGCCATCTGTAGCAAGGCAGTGAATTCTGATGATCATATGGCCGGAAGTGGATACCCCTGGGAAGGCACCAGTAAGTTGACTGTGGGTGTTACGGACAATTGCTTTTGGTTCGTGTTGAGCCATCACTCTAGTTGACAGCTGGATGCTGCTTAAGGCTAGGGACATGTTACTGCATTTCTATCAGACTATGGTTGTGAGGTGACACATCTGTACACAATACACATTTGCAGAGACTGCGCTGATATTTGCTTAACATTTTGATCCCATTTAGCATAGTGGTGTGCCTTATCTTTGAGACTACAGGCATAACAGTATCAACCACAGGTCAGATTGTTCTGGCATAAACATTTGTAGTTTCAGACTTCTTACCTTTCAGAGCCATACTCTCACTGCCAGACCTGCTGTGATATCACTGTGTAAGTCTGTAGGTGGGGATTTTGTGGATGTTGCCAGGTGGGGGCCTTTGCCAGACATTTCTGTATGGTTTTCTACAGCTAATCTGCTGGGTGAGGCTGGGGGTGGGTATGCAACCCCCAATTTGATATCCATGCATGTGACCTATGACCCCCCAGTTATTTGTCTCATCACATGTACTGCAGTGGTATTTGTCAACTAGGGTGGTACTGCATAGTGTGGGTAAGCCAGTACTGGGAATACACTTCCTGCTGTCCTACAGAGCTGTCAGTTGTCTGCTGCTATCACAGTAAGCCACCAGATTCCCTTGCATGCTTGCATCAATAACATAGATATGCTATCAGAACATTCTACTCCATTCATTTATGTTAAGAAGACTGACTTACCTTGTGCCTGAGGCAGTTGTGAGGACAGTGCTTGAGGGCTGACCATGTCGGATGCATGCAGTACAATGCCTATACATGGTAAGGTATAGGTGGTGTGATGTTTGGCATCCATTGTACTGTGTATGCCAGTCAGAGAGAGAGAGAGAGATCAGTCCCTTGGGCCCTACAGGGTCAGTGTATGTGCTATGCATTGCCTCTTTGGCAAGGACAGGGCATATTGGGCATGCCTCCATCTGCCTATAGGAGCAGGCTCAGGATATTTCTCCTCCGAGTCCTTCTGTGCCTGTGGAGACCTTAGCAATGGTGCCGGGCTGTGCGGCCCTTCCCCATTTTGTTACCACTGCAGCTATTTCCACAGGATCATACTGTGTAGCATGTCACATACTATGAACATGTGTGCACATGTGGCTGGAGAGTACCGCAAGGCTCCACCGGATATGTCAAGGCACCAGAACCGGGATTTGAGCAGCCCAAACACAAACTTTGTAATGATCCTGGTTTGTGCGTCTGCCTCATTATGGAGTTCTTGTGTGGGTGTGTGTGCATTTCTGATGGGTGTCATCAGCCATGGCTTCAGTGCATAGCCAGCATCCCCCACCAGATGGCCATATGGGATGTCCCCACTGGCAAAACACCTGGTACAGCTGTGATGAATGCCAGATGTGGGAGTCATGACAGCTTCCAGGGCTGCCAGCACACACATTCATGATAATGCCCTGGGTATCACACACAGCCTGGCAGTTGATGGAATGGAACCCATTTCAGTTTAGGTAGACACTACCCTGGTCACCGGGTGGTGCTTTGATGTGGATGTGCATGCAGTCTATGGCATCCAGTACCTCCAGGTATTCTGCTACATGGTGGAAGAGACACATATTGCTGGTTCTCTCCTCACAGGTGCAGGAGAAGTAAATGTGTTCAGCAGCGTGTGGTTGCATGGCATCCAGGAACTGGTGGAGTATCCGTGATGCAGATGCCTATGAGACCCCATGATATCCCCAGTTGGTCTTTGGAAAGTACCAGTAGCTAATATTCTTAAGGCTACACATACCTCGGTATCCACTGAGATGGGTTCATGTCCATTGGTTCTGGGTATGAGGCAAGGCCAGCACAGCTCAACAAGTTACTGAAGGATGTCTCTGTCCACCCTGTAGTGCTCTACTATCTCCATATCATGTAGCCCCTGGTAGGTTACCCTGAGTCTAAACACTTTTCTCTTCCTCCTTGGTCTGAGTTGGTTGTCAGCATTATCCTCCTCAGAGCCCTTGGCCTCTTGCACATACTGATAGATCAATGCAACAGCAGCCCCTAACATTTTTTGCTAGTTTTGTCAGTTAAAATTTCCCCGTATGTGTCTACTACCTATGGTGCATACTTTATAGTGGTGTGCTGCAGATGCTACCTGTGTGATTGGCTGACTTTGAGACATTCCACTTGCCAGCTATTTTACTTGTATTTGAGTGGCTGTATTATACTATTTCCCTTCTTTTTCTTTTCCCCTTCCCATCTCTGCCCCTTTTAAGCCCCAAGGCATGGCACGCAAACCTCCTACCTAAATGTAAACAGTGCTGCTAGTTCTGTTTTTTTGTTGTTGTTTGTTTTAGACCCAATGTGTGCTGCACACACCCATTTAGCTAAGGTAAACAGATTTTAGCAGAAATGGCCCTCCCTGGATGCGAACACGCTCTTCATTTCATGGTGTAAGACATTACAGCCTCAGACACACACCCCTTGCTTAGCTGTGCTTAGCTAAGTACAAACCCAGGGAATGGAGCTCCAATGAGCTTATAGCAGCATGGCACATCCCCTTTTCATGTTAGCTGCTCCTCCTGCCTATACTCTCCTGTTCTAGCACCTACATGGTTAAGTGCAATGTGTGGACTTAGAATATTTTGTCATTCAGTAAATTTCCCCTCATTTGCATACCACACTGCCTTAGTCCATAGTTACTGCTCTGACACAGAGCCTTACCCCTAGACAACCAGTGTTCTCTGGTAATATTTTGATTCTTCATGCCATTGACTATAATGGCAAAATGCAGATTTCCCCTAAAATTGAGTTTTTACATTTTTTTTATTTTCAGCATGATCCCATTTACTCACCTCTGCCCTATGCTTAAATGGCCGAGATAGGCATTAAACACTTTCCCATGCCAAAGGCCATATATTTGGCCATTGGCATGCCTAAAGTTTATAATACATGCTTTTATTTGAGCTGTCTCACCTCCATTTTGCTATTTGTAGAAATGTGTTTGGTTAGTAACCAAACACATTTCTGCAACTTGCACTGTTCATGCACGGATGCCTACCTGCTTCCTGAATCGCTTATTCACTTTATTTGCATGGTTTTTAACAGCAAATAAGATAATTAGCATTCTGCACTGCTGTCCATGCAGGAACAGTGTCGGCAGGTTCGTGCATGTCAGAACAGCTGTTTCCTGAATCGCTCGGTGGCCATATTCCATGCAGGAATGGCTACACTGTTCCTGCATGAAAAAAAAAGTTTAATAAATCTCAGGGAATGTTTTCTAAAAACATAAAAACTGTATTTCACATTTGAGAGGGGAATATAGATAAGAAAATAACAGACAGTAATCAGAGTGAGAACACAGATTAAAACATGTGCTTTTGCATGGGTAACATTAATTTTAGATTAGGCTATGTCTGTGAGTGCAGCTGTCAATTTAGAGCAACTGTCCCTATCCAGAGGGTTAACTTCATTTGTTACAAAATTTCATAGTTTTATGTGTTCATTCTAAGTTAATATGAGATGGGGGTATTCTGAAAAATGTATTTAGTTTTTTTTTTTTTTTTTGTCTGGGGGTTTTCATTAAAATAAAACCTTTTGAGAAATGTGACATAGGTTCAAACTGAGATGAGAAAAAACAATTGTATAAAATATTAGCCTTTCAAAAATTAATATTTTAAATGTAAGACAAAAGATGGAAATACACATTAAAAACAACTGTCATATATAATAAGTAGGAAGAATCATTTTTATCATGATGGCCAGAGGCATACTGTTCTGTGTCAGTCACTGAACTAGAGCTCCATGCCCTTGGGAAGAGGAAAAAAAAATGAAAAAAAAAAAGAAGAAGTGTGCTGATATACTGCTCATGGCAGTCTGAAGCACACATACCCTCTCTCAGGCACACCTCCTCCCTACTAGCAACAGCACAAAAAAGTTGTTTTATGTACCAGCATTTCTGAAATGCTGATACAGAAAAAAATGCACTAAAAACACTCAGATTGTGTCCTCTAACAGGTTATGCCAGGTGCACACACCTCCTTTGCCCCACCCTTTGCTACTCTATAAATAGCGTCTTGGAATGTTAATGGTCTTACTGGCATAGACAAAACGTAAAGAGTACTGAGTTGTATTAAGAGATGCAGAGTGCAAATAGAAGTGTTGCAGTAGACACATTTGGAAATAAATTAGCAAGTAAAATTGACAAAGGGGATTTCAGGATGGATATTCAGCAGAATATCAGGGACAAAGGAAAAGGGCAGTAATAATATTGATTGCAAGAGGCACTCTAATAGTGATAGAAGAGGGGGGGGAAGACAATAGCAGTACATTTGTGTTAGTAAGGGGCTACTGGTAAGGTTGGAGGATTACATTGGCATGTATTTATTTTCCACCAAAACCTGCCATTTTGGAGAGTAATAACATTTTGACAGAAGTAATCAGCTTTTAGCAGGGAATAGTACTTATAGGTGGCAATTGGAATTTGATTTGAAACAGTGAGGATGTATCAGGGAGACCTAGTAGTGAAAATATAATAAAAGAGGATAGATTTCAGAAGAAATTTATGAAAATATTTGATATGGAAAATGTGAATAGAGTAGTAAGAATTCTGACAGAATTTACATATTATTCCCCAAGGTAGGTGAATGGGGCTAGACTGGATAGAAATTGTATTTCACAGGAACATGTGCTTTTGAATTGAAAGCTTCAACACATATACCATAACTTATTAGATTATGTACCTATAAAAATTAAAATAAAAAATGCAGGGTAATAAAATGAGACAATGGAGCTTTCCCACCTACCTGCTATAAAGAGATGAATTTAAGGAATGGGTAGTGGAAAGTATATGAGAGTTAATGGGAAGATAGAAATTGATTCAGGAGGAATAACTAGTGGATGGTAAAAAATGAAAATGCAAGTTAAAAATAAGGTAGACATAAAAGAGAAAGAGACATGGTTAAAAGTAATAGAAATTATTCTATGGACTGACAAAGGTTGAAGTATTGTAGCATAAGGGGAATCTCACAGAGAAAGAAGAGGAACAATTGCATAATGCTAAAAAGAAAATAAGGGAATAATTGGATAATATGCATATGTTTAGAAAGATTACTGATAAGCAATTACTTTTTGATAACAACCCCAGAAAACAAAAACTTTTAGCACAAGGACTTAGGCAAAAGAAAATAGAAGGGCTGTTAAGCAACTATTTTTAATAACAACTTTGGAGCACAAAAACTTCTAGCACAGGAATTTAGGAAAACGAAAGTGGAAGGGTTGTCTCCAAACTTAGGAAGCCTATGACAAGAAAAATATTAGAGATCATATTTCAGAAATGTTATAAACATATGTATAAAGCAGAGGAATGTGAAAACCAAGAAATAGTACAAATGGAAATATTTATGTCAGACAATTATTCCAACATTACAAGAAGATGAGGCTGAAAAACTAATAGTTATGGTGTAAGAAGAAAAGTTAAAAATAGAGATGTATAATTAATCTGCTGGAAAGTCTCCAGGAACAGATGGTATTCCTGTGGAAGCTTGGAAGTTATAAAGGAAAAATGATAAAGATTTGGATGGATGATTTTGTTTAACAGTATTTTAAAAGGCTTAGAATAACCAGCATCTTGGAAGAACGCTGTGGTGGCTACATTACCCAAAGAGGGTAAAGACCCATCAGACCCAGCCTCATATAGATACATTTCAATCTTAAATCATGATTATAAAGTACTTATGTCTATACTAGTTCAAAGAATGGCAAAGAGTTTGCCAAAACTGACAGATATGAAACAGTGTTTTATTTTTTTATTTATTTTTTTTTCATTTTGTTTTGGAGGGAGACAAACATTTCACAACATTAACAGAGCAATTATGATCCAGATGAATGCAGAATGTAAGAACATACTTCTGTTGCTGGTGGGTTTGATGCAGAGTAAAGCAATGAAATCATTTAAATTCCCTGATATAATCTTAAAGTTAACTAGAGGATATATGAAGGATCATACAAACAAATTAAAGTGGGAGGATTACTGTCTAATAAGTTGCATTACAACAGAGGAACCAGGCAGGGTGTCTCTTTCCCCTTTGATATTTTCTTTATACTTAGAGCTACTGGCAAAGAAAATAAGGGACTCAGAAATGAAAGAATATGGTTTGTATGGTAATCAATCAAGGTTGGCTTATTTGCAAATGCTATTGTTCTGTACTTGATCTTCTTATTTCGGCTTTTCCCCGGTTAGGGGTCGCCACAGCGGATCACCTGTCCGCTCATGATTGGCAGTGGAGTTTTACAGTTTCGAGTTGCCAGCCCAGCACCCAACCTTCCACAGAAGGCACACACACACACTCACACCTAGGGCAAATTTAGAGTGTCCAGTCCACCTACAGCATGTCTTTGGGATGTGGGAGGAAACATTGTTTTGTACTTGATAAATCCAGAAAAGAACATCTCTGTGTTGTAGAATATTTTGAGAGAGTTTCACATCTTTCAGGATATAAAATTAATGGAGATATGACGAAGGCTACAGTTGTAAATTATTTACCTACTCATGATTTGGTTCAGCAATACCCATAGTTAAGAGGATATGATAAGATGAAATATTTTAGCAGCTAAGAATATGTGGGAAGAGACTAAACAAAAGATAATACAAAAATTGAGAAATTGGAAGCTCTAGTTTAATGATATGTGTATTAATATATAAGCAGTGGAAATGTTTTAGTCTCTTTAGTTTTATCCATAGGTCAGGCATATTTTTAAGAAAGAGATAACTAGGAACATGCTTTTTAGGAGTGCAAAGATTTGCCAGATTTAAAAAAAATCCCTACAGAGTACTCCATCAGAACTGTTGGAAAAGCTGAGGCTATGACTGAGGAAATGATTCTTTTGAGCTGGAACACAGAACCTGAATTTATAGTAAGGCTTTATTAAGTTTAATTGTGTTGGCTGCCAAAAAAAGCAGTTACTAGAAAATGTTAACCAAAATCTAAACCAACTGTATCTGAAATCCTGAATATTGTAAAAGTGATAAAATAACTGGAAGAGGGATCTGTAGAAAACGGAAGTATCAAATTACATAGAAATAAATGGAATTTTGGGGAACAATACATACAAAATAATGTTAGGAGGGGAGTAAGGTTTAAGGGCAGGCAGAAACTGAGAGATTTATATAATGCTGGACTGAAAGACAGATGTTATAAAAGCAAGAGAACATGTAATGTATAATGTGATTAAATGGAAAAATGTTAATATGGTTTGTTTTCTTTAATATTAATATATGTGCATCTATGTCGTGATATTTTAATTAGGTGTTTTAAAAGAAGTTTATCCCAGATTTATAAAGCATATACCAGAGAAGATGCATTGTACAGGCACCAAAGCAGGTATTCATGCTTTCTTTCTTCCTTCCCTTGGGAATGACAGAATGTATAGATAAGTATACCAAAATGTTAATGCCTGCCAAATGACCACTTTCATAAAATATATTCAATGACTATGCATAACATTTTCCACCTGATGTCTTGACTGGGACACTTCATCATAGGAGGCTACAGGCCAGTGTATTTACTGAATCTCAATGGTAACATTAGAGTGAGGTGGCTGGTACAATGTCCCCATACTTATTATACATTTGGTGTTTACTGATTAACGTGTCTGACAGACTGAAACATCACTGTCATAATCAAGTGCTCACAGCACTGCCAGGATACTGGCCAATACATTGGTAATACAGCCACATGCATCTCACACTATCTGGCAAATGATGGATCGGTAACTTCTTCTGTTGCGATACCTTTCTCCTCATGGTCCAAGTTGGACTCTGACAGCACCAAGTACCAGGGGAGAGTGTGTCAGACTGTAGAAGGCACATTGTGGCAGCTTGGCCCCCTGATAACTATAGGAAATGAAGATGCTCATCTGCATAGACTAGGATTAAATCAAGGAACTGCCTGTCTCTGCAAGATCCGCCAGGTAAGTATAGTGAGGGCTATACATGCCACGATGTTCACAGGAATAGGAACCTCAAGCATTCCCACAGTTGTAATTTGTGGGCCAAACAAGTTCACCAAGGCCCTGTTAATGTCACAATCCACATGAAAATGATGAAGAACCTCTGGCTTCTCAGAGATGTAATGCATCATCTTAACCTGGTAATGCCTTCAGTAGGATGCCAAATACCACTATGTTCACTAGACTGTGTTGCAAAGCCATGCAAACAAGCATTTAAAAGCTTGAAATAACAAAATTCACAGCCAAAAAAAAGAAAATCTTCACAAACTGCAATGTGGCTAGAAATGGTGGTGCTTTCCTTTTTATAACCTTTGCATACTGCATTCCCTTCTGTAGCGATATGTGATGCTAAATCACAGGAGGTAGAAACGGTTTTCCACTACTAGGCCACAGGTACAGCATTTACATATATATCCTCATTTAAATGCTGTTATGCACTCAGTAGCATACATTTGTCTTTGCGACTTTCTATAGGGCGCATATATGTGTACCAAACCTCTATGATATGTACTTTGTACATGTTGCACATTCGCAACTGGTGATGAATACCACCCAGGCTCTTTACTGTAGTGGAGGACAACACTGGAGTTTAAGAATTTTAAGAACAAAGATTTGTGGGAGGGATACCTATCTGCTAAATGAAGCAGAGTCCTACAAACATGTCCATGTGAACAAAACTTGTGAGGTAATTTTTTTTATTTTTATTTATTTTTATTTATACGCTGTTGACGGGGAAAAAGTCCGGGTTCCATGAGAGCTGCCTGTTTTCAGCAGAGGCCGAAAGAAATTCCAGATGCATGTCGCTGGAATGTGGGAACCGAACTACCCAGAGGAAAACCGGACCAACACAGGGAGAACATGCAAACTCCACACAGAAGGCACCCCAGCCGAGTAATGTGACTTATTTCAACAATATAGCGACAACCCAGAATAATGAAGGTAATACAGACACTGTCACATCGGGTAACATTGTTGCCTCACAGCAAGAGGTTCTCCAGTTCAATTCACAGCTGGGGTGTCTTCTATGCAGAGTCTGCATGTCATTCCTGTGTTCATGTGGATTATTTTTGGAAGGTCCAGTTTCCTTCCATGTTACAAAGATATGCAGTAGGTAGACTGGACACTTTAAACTGGATGTAAGTGTGAGTGTGCATTGAATGGGAGAATAACTGTGGTAAGTCTAGCCAGCCATAGGTATGAACGTTGGCTCTAGATTATTGTTACTATTGTGGATGGGTGAATGAATGGATGGATGGATGGATGGATGGATGGATGGATGGATGGATGGGCACATGCACTATCATGATGCCTGTGATGTTTAATTCTTAAGGCAGTAGAAATAGGTGTTTGCAAAGTTTTACAATCAAAAGATTGATATGAGCTTTGCTGGAACAGGGAATTTCAAGACAACGGCATCAAACTCAAAAAACACTGAAACCCACAGTAATGAATCCCAGACTTGTCCCCCTCCCACCTTGCAGGAATTGTATTAGTGCTTGTTTCTCTGTCTACAGTGATAGGGCATTTTACAATTCAATATATATTTGGGATTCTTTCACTTCAGCATTTTGTTTTTTGGTGCTCTTGTCTGAACAGTCACTGTTTTAACAGAGCTCCCATTGATCTTGTGACAGTAAACCATTTGCAGGGACTGTGTATCAGTGGCTGTTTAATATGACAATGAATAGTAGCCTTTACAATGCAAGATCACTTTCCTGGGTGTGCACATTACCAATTTTTTTGTGTTTTTGTATTTCTTATTATACAGCATGCAGATCCATGTGATAAGAAGATTGTATTTATTTATTTATGCCCTCAATTCCAGTGTCTTTATGTCAGTACTGGTGTTTGCCCAGCATGTGTATGTTATTACTTAAGCTACAGTATAAGGTTTCTGTTCAGGTTTTCTTATATCCCATTTACATAAATTTGTCTTTTTCTCCCCTTTGCTTATGTTTTCTCTTTTCACTGTCATTGCCCACCATCACACCTGGGTGAATGGTAACATTACTCTACTGGTGTCTTAATGTTTTCAAGAAGCCAGTATTTCAGCTGTCTCTCATATGCAGGGTCAGACAGTGAGTGGGATTCAGAACAATTACTGTAAGTGGTAAGCCCCTTTTAACACTGATGGTAACCATTTCCAATTTAGAGACAGCACTACTGCAATGCTTTACCTCGAAAAGGTGCAGCACCATTGTGAGCTTTCTCCATGGCCCAACCCAAATGCTAGTAAGGCATTCTAGGGGTGAGCCCTATGCTAATTAGTTATGTGATCTCTCTCTGGGAAATGGCTCCAACAAGGCATTAACACAGCCAGGCGATTCAGAAAATCACTCAGCTTAGTGAGCACAACAGGGCTACTTAATTAATGTGGCCAAAAGTTCACATTCATCAATTACTTCCAAAGGGGAGACTGTGTTCAGATAAGTGCCAGGGAGTTTAGCGGAAAGCTAGTGGTGCGGGGGGAGTACACATGAATGTGTATGGCTGCATGTGTGAGAATAAGCAGACTGATGTGTGGTCTCAGGTGAGTATGTGTGTTTGTGTGACTGTGTGACTGCCAGGTTGGTCACAGTTAGGGGATGGGTAGGCTAGGTGTTTATATATGTGTGTATGGGTGAGTGTGTCCATGAGTGCAATCCGGTGTGCGTGGGGGTTTGTATGTGTGTGTGTGGGGGGGTTGGGGGGGTTGTTGTCATACTCTGAACTCTTCTAAACTAATGAGCATATCCAGTAATAAGGGAGGAAACATTTGACACCACGGAAATGTTATTATTAGTTTACATTCACACAAAAAGTGAATAGAGCAATCGTTTTACAATATGGAAACTGTATGGGATGGAGGGACACTAGACTCTAGGAATACTGCCTAAATAATGCCCCAAAAGCACCTAAAAGTGAATAGAACAACAGCTTTGAGGCAGAAAAGAAGTATGTGCAGAGAGAGGGAAAAACACACAGAGATATAAAGTAGTACCCTAAGTCACTGAAATTTTAATAGAACAACAGCTTTGCAGCATGGATGGTGTTAAATATCTGGGGGAACACTACACACCAGTGACACGCAATAGACATGTTCATAGGTAATTACTACGTTTGAAGCCCAGGGGACAATTGAGGATTCTATTGCTCTCAAGCACTGTCTGTTCAGGTTTACATACTAGGGAAACAAGAACTGAGGGGAATCAAACCCAACAGCACTTTAAGCATCTGCACTACAAAGCAGACACCAAATGAGGATTTCTTTTGAGCAATAAGAAGCATACTATTCTAATCTCTGGTGTTATTCACTGACTGCAGTAGTTCATCAATTATGAAGAACAAGGCAGGCATAAAGCACAACGAGGGGCACTCTGTAAAATCAGGTACAGCTGAGAAGGATGTTGGTGTGTAAATGGGGGAGGGGTGTTGCTATACCTCTAAATGAATTAGCTCAAGACTTCTGGCCAAAGCCAGGAGAACACTAGCTGACACTGTGGAGCTATTTTTGATATTATCCCAAAATACAGTAGAGCAATAGGTGTAGCATCATGATGGACATTCTGAGCAAGAAGATGACTGAAATAATACCATCTGCATTACTGACTGACTTTAATCATCAGTGTTATTTGACAACTACATCAGGGTCATTCTGTCTACTCAGGGTCACGTAAGAGGTATAGTAGTGTGTTTACATGTGTGTGTGTGTGTGTGTGTGTGTGTGTGTGTGTGTGTGTGTGTGTGTGTGTGTGTGTGTGCGCAAATGTATTTGACTGCATTCATGTGCCTGAGAATGAATGAGAAGGTGCCTATGCCAATGTGATGCATGGGCTGCCAGAGGTGATCACCACAGTAAAGTGCTTGCTAGCACCAGCCATAACACCACACTGTTCAGAGACATACAAATTTGCCGCTAGTGAGTTTTTTCCTCATTGTGGCTAGCATGTCTCTGAATCACATTTTCTGCAATCAAATTGTGGTACTCAAATATCCATCTAGGAGCAGTGTAGCTCTGTCAGTCACTGATAGCCTTTGATACCTGTTTATCAATTCACAATGATGGGTATGTGGGTCTGCAAGAACGAGCTGCAGATTTTGATTGCCATGATTTGCAGAAGGTGTGAAGTATTGCACAAGTGGAGTACAAAAATAATTAATCAATACTGTAATGCTTTAGTTGTTCCAAGGTCTCTGCTGTTTCAACATGTGCTTTAAATTTTAACTTGAGGATGGACTTTTGCAGCAGACCTTTAGTGAGGATGGACCTTGTGCAGCTCACACCATATAAATGCAGAAAATACCCTGTCCTTGGCTAAACTACTAACTCAAAAAGGGAAACAGTCAGTGTGCTGAATGACAGGGAAAACCAGAAAAAAAGTCTTCCAGAGAAGTAAATTTAAATAGCAAACAGACTAAGGTGGCAAGACAGTATCCCTAAATACCATTTTGTTAGAATTAAAAGAAGTGAAGCAAATGCTTAGAGAAAACTTTCTGGGCATAAAAAAGACGAGGGGAAGCAGAGCAAGCCGCAAATGAACAGTCTACAGTCATTCAATCCATGTGTCGAAAACAAAGAGCTAAAGGCTAGAGTATAATTGGCAAAGGAGAGATGTGACTGCATGAAGGAACAATAATTGGAACTGAAAGACAGTCCATGCAAAAATAACCTCAACCTAATAAGGGTCTTAGAACATCACAAAGGCTAGAAATGTGTACAAGCCATTGCTGAGTTATTCAATAAGTTGAAAGCATTGCCACTGGATGAGTTTAAAATTGAACGGGCACACCACATGTCAATAAAGCCAATGGCAGATAATGATTACAGACCCAGGTCAATAATAGAGTGCCTAAAACTTTCATGCTAAAAAAAAAATTCTTGGAGAGGTTTGGAAACCAGGTCGAAAGATTATTATCAGGGAAACCTAATTATTTACCAACCAAGATTTCTTCTATCAAATAAGGAGAATAGATGAATCTGGTCCAGCTATAAAGGTGTGTAAAGAAAGGGGGGGGATAAGATGGAAAATGCTTTCCCCAGCCCCATTTAGGATCTTCATGCAAGGGGCAGTGAGCACCTATGGTGAACTAGAGAAGGGATTAACCTGGCTTAAAAAAACAGTTAACCATAGAGTGGCTGCATCTGAGGAAAGCAAACAACAGAGTTTTGTGGAGGTGGATTTATTTATATTTGTCTACTAGGGTAGTGCACTGGTCAATGCTGACCAATTTTAGACTCAGCCCAGGTTCGCAACATGGGATTTTGAAAGATAAAGCAGAGAGGCTTGGAAGAGTGTGGAAAGTCTATTCCCATTATTTATGAAACAAAGGAAATTGAGAGAGAAATATAAATTTATCCAAGAAGCACAATGGAAAAAAAAGACTAGATTCCACAGTCCTAAGGAAACTCTAGTTAAAGAGTATGGGCAGGATTCACGAAGGCTTGCACGGAGTCTAAGAGTAGTGTAAGACTCCATGCAGCCTTCGTGATCCAGGAACAGCCCTAAAGTCCGTGTAAGAGACCAGCTAAAACGTCTCTTACACGGAGTGGGTGTGGATATGCTAATCACCTCACTTGCAGCCAAATAGCATGCAAATGAGGTAGATTAGCAATCCAGGAAGCCCAAAGCAGCCCGTGTAAGCGCCGTTTTAGCTGCAGAAATGTACTCAGTTGACAACTGAGTACGTTTCTGCAAAAACCACAATGGAGCCATGTCAGCTCCAAATAAAGGGTGCATATGTGTCAGGCAGCATGCCAATGGCCAAATATGTGGCCATTGGCAAGGTACCCCGATGCAAATATTAAAACAAATATATATTTTTTCGGGTGATGCGATGTTTAAACCAGCGCAGCCCAAAGCTGCGCTATAAAACATAAAATAAAGGTTATAAACCCACAAATGTGGGTTTTATGCAATACATGGGTTTACAATGCAGAGACCAGCAGACCAAAAACAACATGGCCACCGTTTAGTGGTTGCTAAGGGGGGAAGCTGAGTCTAAGACATGTAACTAAGCATTAGTAGGCAATCTGATGCAAATGAGTGTTAGGATACTGAATTCCACTGTCACATAGCAAATGAGCACATTCTGATTAGTGTAAGAGTTACATAAGGGGGAGGAACAGAGTAGGAGATAGGTGACATCACAGGGGGGAATGGCAGAAAGAAATGCAGTTCATTGGAGGTCAGTGTTACATGACAGATGTCAGACACATATCATGGAAAGAGAAGTGCCACAACATAAGCATGGGAAAGTCAAGAAATGGAAGGTGTACACTGTTGCCTACACCAAAGTTTCTTGCTATGAAGCGAGTAGGACAGTATTAAGGCAGACTGAGCATGTGGGAGCATGTTGGTAGATGTTTAATACTGTTTGCGCTGGTGTGCGCACGTGCAGGGCAGACTTGTAACACTGTGCGGGTGTGCGTGCGTTTTAACACGAATAAGTAGATTCTGAACCATGTAAGCATGTGTGCGCACGTGTAAGCCACTGTGAGCGTGTTTCTGCTGGTATGCACGCTGCTCCCCCCTGAGGAAACAGAAAGGAAAAAGGAAGCAACAGAATTTGTAGGAAGCTAGCAGGGAATACTGCTGGAGCTAGCAGGTGAAGACAATTAGAAGCAGGCAATTACACAGGCAGAATAGTAGCCCAGCCCAGCACTTAAAACTCTGCAAATAGCAGTGCAGGATGTTTCTCTCAAGAGACACTGCAAGACAGGAGTAAGCTATTAGAAGTGAAAACTAAAAAAGCTGAACTCAGAGCAGAAATGTTAGGGGCTGCCATAGCTGTCATAATGAGACATAGGAGACTTGCTGAGGGTGGTGACAATGCAGATGGTGCCAGACAACCCACAGTGAGGAGACGGAGAAGAGTGTTCAGGCCCAGGGTAACCTACCATGGGTTACATGGGCTGGAGATAGTAGAGCGCTATAGAGTGGACAGAGACCTCCTGCAGTAAATAGTTGAGCTGTGCAGGCCACGCCTCACACACAGAACCAACAGAGGGGAACCCATCCCAGTGGAAACCAAGGTATGTGTTGGCCTAAGAATACTAGAAACAGGTACTTTCCAAAGACCAACTGGTGATATGATGGGGATATCACAGGCATCAGCATCCAGGGTACTGCACCAGTTCCTGGATGCCATGTCAGCACATGTCGGTGATCATGTATATTTCCCCAATGCCCGTGAGGTATTGGCCAGCAATATGTGTCTTTTCCAGCAAATAGCAGAATACCCTGAGGTAGTGGGTGCAATAGACTGCACGCACATATGCATCAAAGCACCAGCCGGTGAGTGGGGTAGGGCCTACATTAACTGCAAGGGCTTCCCCTCCGTCAACTGCCAGGTCATGCGTGATGCCCAGGGCATAATAATGAATGTGTGTGCTGGCTGCCCTGGGAGCTACCATGATTCCCACATCTGGCATTTGACGCAGCTGTACCAGACATTTGCCAATGGAGACATCCCACACGGACACCTAGTGGGGGATGCAGGTTATGCACTGGAGCCGTGGCTGATGACACCCATCAGAAATGCACACACACCTGAACAGGAACGCCATAATGAGGCACACGCCCAAACACGTAATGTAATAGAGCGTGTGTTTGGGCTGCTCAAGTCACAGTTCCAGTGTCTGGACACATCTGGTGGAGCCTTGCAGTACACACCAACTACATGTACCCAAATTGTCATGGTATGTGCTATGCTACATAATATGATCTTGCGAAAACAGCTGCAGCAGGACCAGCATAGGGCTGGGCCAAACAGCCCCCCACCATTGCCAAGGCCATCACAGGCAGAGTGTGACTCAGAGGAGGAACAACCTGAGCCTGCCCCAGTAGGCAGAAGGAGGTGTGCCCAGTATGCCCTGGCCTTGGCAAAGAGGCAACACATAGCACATGATACCCCCTCTGATTCACTCAAATAATAACAGGGATGCCTAAAATGACATGACCTGCTCACAAACATGTACAGGGAGTGTAATATGTGCATCCAACAGAGGCAGCCCTGCAGCACCACCTGAGGCATGAATGCCATGTGTTAAGTAATGTAACACCATGTACTATATGCACACCTGAGGACCATGACTAACATCCTACCCTCACCAAGCATCATACCACAATATGACAATGAGATGATCAATTGCAATAATTGGCTGAAGTATTGCAGTTAGTCAAAGGGGATCCAATGTGTGCCAGCCTAGGATGACATGCTGAGCATGACATGATGCTCCACCTGCTAGGACTGGCGTGCACCTATCAGTGCAGGCCATATGGATACTGGCAAAGGCTGTTGTTACCCACAGCATGCCCTGAATAGGTAAGGCTCAAAACACAAACCTACCTCCATAGGTATCAGAAGGGATAAGAACCTAGATGTAATGCTACCCAATGTCAGAAGTCTAAACAGCAAGATGCATGCAGTCTAAACTCACCCAGTATGCAGAATGTTGATATCTGTGCTGTAACAGAAAACTGGGTCAAGGCTCACAACAGCACCCTAACACTACCAGGTTACACCTCATACTGTGCTGTACAGCCTCAAAACATGGAACAAGCTACAAAAGGAGGGTGACTAGCAATAATTGTCAAGGATAACCACACCCCCGTGTTGGTACCACAACAAGAAGCAGCATGGACTAGCCATGGTCAAGTAACAGTGGCTAAAACTGCCTCCCAGTTTATAACCTGCTACAGACTACCGTCACAACACCATGTTGGAATACATGAATATATCAAGTCCTCCAAACCACATTATATAGGGTGACTGAAAATACCCAGACATAGACTGGGAGCATTATACTAGCTCCAACACTGTAGGACAAAAGTTCATAGAATCCATAAACCAAAATGCCCAGGAACAACGTATCACTCCCACAAGAGGGGTAAGCATACTGGATGTGATAATCAGCAACATGGGTACTGGATGGCAAGATGAGAAGTGTATTGCTCACTGGTAAGACCAGACCATAGAGTAATCACATTGGATATACACATCCTGACCACAGTCCCTGGCCAGAAAACCACAGTGAAAAACATGTGTAAAGCAAAAGTTGCATTCCTCCAAACTGATGTGGAATCCATTAAAGGCCCTGTGCAGGTGCAAATTATGGGCCACACCTCAGAACCTGTTATACAGGCATTCCATGAACACTGCCAGGAATGCTTGGATTATGCAATCCTAAATTAAAACAAGACACAATGCCATACATGCAGGTATCTGGCATGGTGGACTCCAGCCATTACCAAACCATGCAAGAGAATGAGGAAGCTACTACATGACAGAGCAAAAATAAAAAAAGAAGTAATCACTGATCAGTAGTATGGCAATAAAATATGTCCACACATACAATCCACTAAGGCCAGCTACAACAAGTTGAATCTGTGAATCTTGAGGCAATGTTACACCTGCCCCAAGTACACAGACAACCCTCAACTCCCCCCAAGAAATACAAATATATGTGAGAGATGCAACCATTTATCCAAACTGGGGGCTGAGCTCCCTCAACTCAGTACTCCCAAAACTAGTCAGGAGGAGATGGTAACCACACACACCACAAACCCAGTCCCACATAGACCTATGACAACTGCAAACCAAAGACATAAACACAGAAAAACATTCCCGGAGGCACGAAACACAAAGACACCACACCAACAGAGGCCTCCAAAGCAGACACCCAATCAAACAACCTCCAAACATAGCACATGCAACACATAGTACACAAAGCTGGTGTGCCAAACAGTCACAGGCCAGAAGGAGAAACAACATGCCTGATACAGTTGTAATAGGTGACTCCATAGTGAGACACGCTGCTGTCCCACACACCAGACTGAACAAGGGAAAGGGTACAGTAAGCTGCCTGTAGGCTGCTACAATATGCCACATGACACAAGTATGCAGGTCACCCCAAAGCAAGTAGAAATATGATGCAGTCATAGTCCATGCTGGTGTGAATGACCTGAGATGTACATCCCCGGACTACATGAAAAGAGACATAGATGAGCTCTTCGATTATGTAGTTCAGGCCGGTATGACACTGACCGTTTGCAGCATCCTACCCTCACCAAGAATGATGTCACAGTACAAACACAGAATGATCAGTTATAACAAGTGGCACAATTACTGGTGTCATTCCAAGGGGATCCAATGTCTGTCTGCTTGGGATGTCATGCTTGACAAGCCACGCAGCTGTTCCAGGGATGGCTTGCACCTGTTACCCCTGGGCATCTGGATATTGGATAAGGCTTTTGCCACCTCCAAAGAGCCTTTTGTAGGCAAGGCTGAAAAGACTAACCCACCACCCTAGAAAACATAAGTGGAAAGAAACATAAGGGTAATGCTGACCAATGCCAGATGTGTAAACCTCAATATGCATGCTCCCGAGGCCCCCCCAGTATGGAGAACATTGATGTCTGTGCAGTGACAGAAACCTGCTGCAAGCCTCCTGACAGCACACCAGCACTACCAGGTTATACCACATATCATGCATTATGGCCCCAAAACCTGGAACAAAACATAAAAGGAGGGTGAGTATCCATATTCAGCACAGACACCCATATGTCCAGGTAACTGACAATTCACAAGGCATTGGAGTCCACCCATGTGCAACTAACCATAGGCAAGACTGCTGTACAGTCTGTAGCATGCTACAGACCACACTCTCACACACAGGAACCCCACCCAGCTGTCCTGAAGACACTGGACAGTATGAATGTCCCACCAAATACCAAACAAGGTACTCACAAATTACCACATAGGTGGTAAACCATTATGTATGGAAGGAGTAATCAGGGACCTAGGGACACAAGTGGACAGTAACCTGTTATGTGACACTCACATTGCCAATGTGGCTAGGAAGACTGTCTATATTGGACACCGTATCATGAAAGGATTCACATCTACGTTAACAGAGGTCATTGTGCCCCTATACTGTTCTCTTATCAGACCCATAATCTAGTACAATACCTCATTTGGGATGTACCTTACCTGACAAATGCAGCAGTTAGAAAGACTTCAAAGGTACCTCACCAAGAGGATAAAGGGTCTCAAATATATGTCATACGCTGCCTGGCTGCAGACACCCCAGCTGAATGCAGTCACATACTGCCTACACAGAGGCATTGTATGTCTGTTGTACAAGGCCATGTCCAACACAGGAGTAATGGACATGCTCCACCCCAGAAAACTCAAAGCCATCGGAGCTGTGAGAGTGAGAGATGTCAACCTCAACACATAATGAAATAGGATGTGATGGAGGGACAGATACATAACCCAGAGGCTCCCCACACCCTGGAACAGAATCCCACTCCATGTTAGGCAGAGCCCCTCAGTGACACTCTTCAAAAGGAATCCTGCCAAGTGGATGGATGATCGTAGATTTACACTAGGGGTCTTCACTGTGTCATGTCCAGACAGAGGCACAGCAAAGCAAATCATAAATGGCCATAATATTCACATAGCAAGGGGTGGCGAAAGCCACACACACTCTGGCTAGGCTTACAAATGCCCTAGGGTGGATAGCCAAGTATGAACCTTTGAACCTATGAAGATACAAATTGTACAGGACACTAAGGATAATCCCAAGGCTTCCTCAACTGATGGTAGGAACCATGTTGGGAATTCACAGATATGCTCTGAATCACACAAATATTACAAACAACATACCAAACACACACATATTGCCAACATACATCCTGACAGGTGCAGTGCAAACCACCCCCCCCCCAGAATGCAAAATATCTATCCCAGCAGACTGCTGGCCCCCTGACATTGCAGATGCTGAGGTAACAGCCAGCATCTACAAAGCAAAACACACAGCAGCAATGGTATGAGATGGTGTCCTGGGCTGAGTCCAACATGGACTCCAAGAAGAATGGAATGCCAAATCACACTACTGCTCAATGTCAGCCTTACCACAGGATATGTACCCAAAGAGCAGTGTACAACAACAGTGGTCATTCTCAACAAAGGTGTTGCCTGAATGGATACTGAAAACTACCACCCCAGAATCCTGAGAAGCTTGGCCTGCACAGCTATGGAAAGGATCAGCATGTACTGCAGACATAAAGATATTGGGGACCTACTGACACTGGACCCTACCCGGTGTGGCTTTCTTAAGTGCAGATCCTGTCCCTAAACATGTTTGACTCATTTGAAACAGTCATTAAGGTCATTGATGAGGGCAATGTGGTCCACACAGCGTAGCTGGACCTTGCAAAGGCTTCCATACAATACCCTATGTGTTCATTATAGATATGCTCACCAGCTTAAATATAAACCCCTATGTCAGTAGAGGGGTTGCAAACCAGACCAAGAACAGAACTGACATGGTCAGACATGCTGCAGCCATGTCAGATTACAAACCAGATATAACTGGCATCCCACAAGACTTGGTCCTGGGACCTCCCTCGTTTGGTAGATATGTCCCATAGGTACAGGCCATCATGGAAGGACTGTGTCTGAACATGTTTGCAGAAGACTACAAACTGCCCACCATATCTGACCCTCCAGCTGACACAAGCATCCCACAAAAGGGCCACATAGAAACAGACAACTGGTGCCATAGCCATGTCAGCAAGCTAATTGCAGAAAAGTGTATAGTCAACCCCCGTGGATATACAGTAAGTGCCCACCAATTACCACATAGGTGTTAACCCATTACATACTTAACATGTAATGAGAGACCTGGGGCCACAAGGTGATAGATATCCTGCATTGGACAAACATGTGGCTGTACTGTTTACAGAAACATACCATATACCCACTTAATCATGAAGGTTGTCAGATCTAGATAAAGGGAGGTCATTGTGGCTATGCAGTCATTCTTCATCAGCATTACAATTGACTACAACAGCCCCTGTGGGATGTACCTCAGCAGACACCTCCATCAACTGTAAAGTCCCCAACAATACCTCACCAGGAGTATCAAAGAGCATGAACAGATGCCATGTGTTGCCTGATTAAACAAACTGCAGCTACACACACTGCCATACTGCCCACCCAGAGGCAAGCTGTGCCTGATGTATAAAGCCATGTCCAAGCTGGAATCAGTAAACATGCTGCACCTTGTACAATCTGAATGGCAGTGAGCTATGCACATGAGAGACCTGAACCCCAGCACCGACATACATAGGACAAGCTGTACTGCATGATCCATAACACAGAAGCCACTCCCACTCATGAGTAAACTCCCAGTACAGGTTATCCATAGAGTCACTCATCGATTCTCCTCAAGAGGAATCTTGATGAGTGGATGGAGATGGTAGGTTTACCCTGGGTATCACTGTTATGTCACAGGTAGACGGAGGCACAGTATACTAACCATGACATATGTCATGGCAAACTCCACTTACAATGTGTGTTGAAGGACAAACAAACTCTCCGACTAGCATTAGAAATGGCCTACGGCACATCGCTAGTGTTTGCAAATGTACACCTATGTTGTGGAATACACTACCAGTGTTGGACAAGCCTGGTTTAAGTAGTTCATATCTGAACATAATGCAACATGGTTAGATGTAACCAGGCTGTTGTGCTCACTATGGAACTGTAAAGCAGTGATAGGACTAAAGCCCAGGATACTGTCCACCACAGTGAAAGTACTGAACCAGTACACTATACAGTACTACAGTGTTAGGTCAGTATGAAAGGATGTTGACAACTGTATGCAAAGTATCCCATGCAAACCCTGCAGGCACAGTATAATCCCTGTTGTGTTCACACACAAAGCAGTTGGACAGTAACTGCACAACATGACACACAATACACAACCATAAACGGGAGATATTTGTTGAAGTTCACACTCATCCACAAATGTGGTGGGCTGCAGAGTTCAACATATGGAAAGCTCACACTGGGCATGTTCGCACACTTTGATAAATGAGACATATGTCAGACAACATGCCATGGGAAGGCTGAACTGGGCATGCTCACACACTTAGGCCAAATCTCAGTTTAGCAGTTGGCCACACATATCTGGTATTTGTACGTGTTATTCCATGAACCAACCACATTGCAGCAATCTGCCCAATGCACACAGTTAAATGACTACAGAGACATACATGATATAGTGGATCCCTCCCATATGCAAACATCTTCCACAGATACACAAGTTGTTCATACAAACAGGGAATGCTATGGCAATAAAGACCTGCAAACAGTCTATCAGCAACAAATAATGTGCATCTGACAATTAAACATATGGGTGTAGAGGTCAACACTAGGCTGTTTGCCCTAGGGAATGACAGCTTAGCCAGAGTGTGTTTGGTGTCTGCCTCCCCAGTACAGTAGGCTACTGTGCCACTGTAAAGTAGGTCAAATAAGGCACCGTGTGAGGCTAGTGTGCTGTGCCTCTGTCAAGCAGGGACACAGTGGAGATCCCAGGGTTTGAATTTGCTAAGCCATGTTGTTGGTGTGTGCTGGAAGAGGGTTGCTGAGGCCCTCTAACAGTAAGTGGGTGTCAATAACAGACTGAGCCTTATCTGCATTGTCTGGATAATTTCACTGTCAACACTGTGTCGTGATGATTATGAGGGATTGAAGTGTCGTGCCGGTACTGTTCAAAGATGTCCTCCCTCTGTGGGCTACTGCTCTGCAATGTATTAGCTCACTCTGTCTGTTGGACAGCTCATATATGGCTGGTGTACATCTTACAGGTGTCCTGTTGTGGAGCAGTCATGGGTATATTTGGGATAGCATGATCAATGCAAACCTTCCACATGCTCATAGAATTGTCAAGGATTATGCAATTTTCTCTCGAAGCTGGCCTTAGACAATCTTATGAGTGCCCGTAGTTTTTTGCTAATACTGATCAGTGATGCCTTCCCTTTTTGGGATTTTGCTGTATCATTTAGTAGCTTCCTCCTTCTATTGTATAGTTTGTTTATGGCTGGGGTCCACCAGACAGGACGTCTGCCTTTGGAGGATTGGGTCTTGGTTTTATTTGGGATCGCATGATCCATGCATTCCTGAAGGTGTCCATAGAATGCATTTATAGAGGTATCTGCAGTCTGGTCCATATTTTCCACAGGCCCAGGGGCTTTGAAGGTTTCCACCTCAGTTTTGAGGAGTGTGAATTCGCTTTAGAGAAGTTGTTCACTGTGGTTTTCTGGGCAGGGTGTGGGGTCGGGATGTGAATATCCAGTGAGATTAGTTTATGGTCTGATCTTACCAGTGAGGGATACACTTCTGGTCTGGAGCATAGAGTCCCCATGTTGGTGATGATCAGGTCCAGTATGTTTTCCCTTCTTGTGGGAGTGGTAACAAGTTGTTCAATAGCATTTGAGTTCATATATTCTAGGAATCTTTGGGCTAGGGTGTTGGAGCTAGAGTCATGCTCCCAGTCTATGTTTGGGTAGTTGAAGTCACCCAATATAATGGTGTTTGGAGAGACCTTCATATTTTCCACTGTTCTCAGAAAGGCCGAGTGCAGTTCTTGGGTTTGGGAGGGTCGCCTGTAGCAGGCTATAACCTGGAAGGCAGTTTTACCCATTGTTAGTTGCACATGGATAGTCTCTGATGCTTGGTGCTTTGCCACCAACCTGGAGGTGTGGGTATCTTTGATGAATATCACTCCCTCCTTTTGTGGTTCAGTCCAAGTTTTGGGGCTGAAAAGCATGGTATGAGGTATAACCTGGTAGTGCTGGGGTGCTCTCAGTAGCCCTGAACCAGGTATCTGTTACTGCACAGATATCGATGTTCTCCATGCTAAGGAGAGTTTCGAGTGCATGCATCTTGAGGTTTAGACTTCTGGCGTTGAGTAGCATTACTCTTAGTTTCTTATCCTTGTGATACCTATGAAGGTGGGTTTGTCATTTGAGCCTTGCCTAACAAAGGCAATATGGGGGTAGCAAGAGCCTTTGCCAATATCCAAAAGCCCAGGGGTGACAGGTGCAAGCTGTCCCTAGCGAAGCAGGTGGTTCAACAGAAGATGAGTATGTGCCTGTGATTAGTTAGCAGTGGCATATATGACTGCTCACGTGGACAAATGCCAGGTAAGTCATATGCAATGTGTCACAGGCAACGTACATGTGAAGAGGACAAACAGTGACGTTCTGTCAAGTGAGACATGGACATACATATAGTAAGCTATGCAGATGTCACTAGGAGTCCACAGAAGCTCTGTAACTATGCATTGCAGGTGGGATCAGTATTCCAGGGTAATTGCAAGCAAACATGCATGCAAACAAAGCTACAGTAAGCAGGGCTGCATGTAGTCCATTGTACAACAAACAAGCTGTACCACTTCCAGTAGGTAACACTGCAAATATGCAGGCACTATGCACATGTACATGGAAATACACAGGTCAGATGGCTAGGGTCCAGTCTCAGTGCACACAAGTGTACAGACCATGTACCGTCAGGATGTACAATAACTGGATGGAAACCCATGTGCTCATACCTGCAGTAATACACATGTCATATAACAGACACTAAGTCTTCACTCAGTGGTTCCATACTTAGTAGGATGTATGCTACCTGGCCTGCCACCACAGTATCCCTGACATGTATGGGGACTCTCCCTCCTGTGACAGTTAGTTTTGTGTGTTGGGGCTGTCTAGCATGGTATGAGACGTGAGCTTGCAGTGCTAGGGTTCTCCTGTGTGTCCTGTACCAGTCGTGTAGTACTGCACACATATCAACATCCTCAAACATCCGCATTGCAGAGTCCAGTGTGGGCAACATGCCACTTGCAGTTTACATGTCCATCATTGCGTATTAATACTTTCATTACCTTATCCCCTGTGCTACCTATGTATGTAGCCTTCTGTTGACATCCTTACCACCAGTATGCCAACATGTGCAGATGATACACTATGGTACTTACCATGGGTGTAGACAACAGTACATGACAATCATACCCTTACTGCATCAAGCATGCTGTGATATACCCACAATTATTTCAGCACACAGTACTGTTAACAACATGATACTATTATAACACGTCTATGTGGTCACCCTGTGCATCAGCAACATGTTAACCTGTACCTGCACTGATGTTACAGATTACAGGAGGTGGCACAATTTCATCATATGCACAGGGTGTGAACTTGGTATGCCTGAATCAGCCACCGATACCACCAATTGACATGTATGTGTATGTGTGTTGATGAGGGACAGCAGTACAAGGTGGGGCAATGTTGATGCAGTGTGTGCATGTATGCGGTAGCCCTAGGTGTTGTCAATTCGCATGTGTGTATGGATGCACACAGTTCCACCTCATGGCTGCTATATACTGGTGTTTGTGGACAGCCGCAGACTGTACCTGCCAGGTCATACAGATCAGTGTCTCTGGCCACAGACACGGTACCTGTACCTTGCAGAGGTGCTATGGACCATATCCGGTACCAACCCAGACTGGGTACTGTCATCAGAAGCAGGTGTTCATTGACTGGACACAGATCCCTGTCGGGCCTGGCCAGAGCCACGTGCACGTGGTCTCCTGGGGCGGTCTGATGACAGCACAGACCCAGCATTGCTGGGGTTGCTGCTGGCACTATGGGGGCGGCCGCGGCCCTGTTGTCGTCCATGACGACTGCCAGCTGCTGTTGCTGGCATACGCCCACGTTGATGCCTCAACCATCCACCATCGCCCTGGCTCATGGAGATGTAGTTGTGGAACCGGTCTAATATGTCCCCACAACATCTGTCTATGACATCGGTGAAATTACGGATGGCAGCCGCAATGTCACGCATACTGTCAGTCATGGCTGTGTGACATGCTGTCAGCTCCCTCAGACCCTGTCTGGTGTATCGTTCCATACGTGACTGTGCCTGCATGACAGCCCGAAACATATCTGAGGTTGTAAGACCTCTGTGGGCACGTCTGACAGGGGCAGTATGCCCACGGATGCTCCCACGAGAACCCCTGGACATCTGTCTGTGTGGTACCATCTCAGAGCCATGCCCATGGCTGCTGTGTGGGGAGGCATGTGCCACAGATACCACATTACCCTGGTCAATGCCCACTGTATGCTGTTCATCACCTAGGGACAGTGGTGACAAAGGGTGTATTGGCAGGACAACTGTGCGCATTGATGGGGTTGACAGCTGTGTACTGTCAATCGGCTGACCAATGATTGACCCTGGCATACATTCCTGTGCCATTACACAGATGTCATCATTATCAGCACCCATCCAAACATCCCACAAAATGCAGAGCCTGTTACTCTCTGAACTAAGTTTGTTGTAACATCATTTGTAATGTGTCCCTGGTTTTGGCCCTTTGCTCCACATATTTTATTACTTGGTCCGGATGTGTTCCTGTAACAGGTTGTGGGGTATGGGCAGTGATTATCCTGCTGTGAGCATGTGCGTGGCTTGCAAGGTGCTACAGTGACATTATTACCTACTAGCTACCAACTAGCATGGCTGTTTCTGTTCACACACTACTATCATAGATATCCACTAGATTTGACAGTAAATATACATTACATGCTTTGTGTACTACACATCCTATATTCCCTTTACATTCATTCCTACTATTACATGATATATTTATTTTAGCACAATGTTCTTGTATAACAGTCATGGCTTAGTGGTAAGTCATGCAGACTAGTGTTTTCAAGGTCCTGGGTTCGGGACTGACAGTGGGATTTTATTTTGCTTTTGAACTGACTACAGGACCTGTCAATCAGAGTGACTAAGGCACTTTTAAGCAGTTGTAACCGGGTTAGCGCTGGTTTGCGCGGAGCTCATGCATGCGCACTGGCGTTCAGCTGCACGCACACACCCGCTTACAACCGCTTAAACGTGCTTACTCTACACCAGCTATTTTCTTTGAAAGACATGAAAATGGGGAGACAGGAAAATGGTGAAAAAGGGGTCACAAAGAGGATAAGACAGTAGGGAAACAAGCTCTGGTTTTGCAGGAGGGATGTAGATAAGGCCCATAGCTGCCCATTTCTTCATCAGCAACAGCTGTGCATATGTATGTAATTTGGTGTGACATTTGAAACCTTTCACCCCTGAGAGAGGTGTCAGGACAACAATAATACTTGTTGTACAGCCAATTGTAATTGATAGTTTCCATGTCCAGCAGACATATGCGCAGAATGGGCAGCTATGTATGGGGCATAATTTTTTTGTGGGTACAGAGTGCCCTTTTTTTTGCAGGTGAGAGTGGTATGTCAGGTGAAGGAAGTCGGTATAGCTTGGGAGGTAGGTTGGGTAGGTCAACAGACAAGACAAACAAGACGCATACAGGGGCAGTGTATGACACGTGTGGGGGGGGTTACACAATTGACAGGGATGGAGGTTTGGATATCCAGAGCCCATGAGCCCACAGATGGCAACAGTGGAACTGATATCCCCACCCATGGGCAGTTGCCACTGTTCCTTCACTGCCCAGGACGGGGCTGTGCTGGGGGCTGTGTAGGCCGGGCAACAGGCATGCCCATAAGTTGTGCCTCAAGCTGGCATAGGGGCCCAAGAACAGAGTCCTGGATCTCCCTACGCACCACAGTCCGGATGCTATGGAGGGTGAGTGGTGGTTCTCCTCTGGCCACGCTTGCAGAGGGGGGACGGGCCCCATCCCCTGCAGCACTTCCACCCACAGGTGGCACAGGGCCACCGGAGGAGGGTCCAGACTGGGCACTAGTGCTAGGTGCACTCGCCAGCTGAGGTGGGAGAGGTGGGTCCACTGGAACCCGCCTTCCTTGTCATCCTGTGTTTTGCATTATGTCATGACAGTTTGGGTTAGTAACATACAATACCATTCGCAATTAGTTGTAACAGCATACATTAGTATTCCCATTAACCAAACACCCAGATATTCACACCATTGAACAGCGAGTATAACACATGCATAATTGGAACAGCAATACACAGTCCAACAATATGCAGGGTTGATTGATGGAAACAGGCCATCAGGTTTGGATGTATGAACAGGGCAGATGCATCAACGTACATGCAAATATTTATGACCCAACAGGACAAATGTCCAGAGGTGTTAATTGTGATTGCACATACCAATTTCACGTGGAATGGATTATATATGGTTATAGGGTGGGGTGAAGAAAATAATATTAACACCTTCGAATACCAATACATATGCTGTACATTTCTAATAGCTGCAGATATATACACACTACTGTTCTAACTACAGTTTCCTATATGATAACTACTTCAATTTGGTGATAGGACTGTTACTGCTACATCAATATACATTTTATTGTCATTCATACACGTTCATATCTGGCTTTGTTCAGCTACATCATCCTGCTACATTTGCTTTATATAGCTATAGACAACTGTGGATGTTTGATATTTCAGACAATCATACTATCTGCATATTGCAGACTGAGAGCAACATATCCAGATTTTGGGATACACATTCCAGCTGCAGCAACACTTTGAACACATTTCGTAGTTTGGTTCTACTTGTCACATTCATTTCATTCTGTACTGACTGCAGTATACTTTATTCAGGGGTTCTTACTACTTTATTGGTGGATTCATAACTCTTTTTGACACTCTCTCACTTGTTTTCGTTTTACTATTCAGGATGGTACTTACTTCTAGGCTTTATTGACATGTTTTACCTGTAGTTATTACAATCCTTTCCAGCAGTCTCACTTCTGTCATGTTTCAGTATTTCAACAGGGATATATTTCACACATGTGATTTGCTCATCTTCTGCAGCTGTACTTTTCAGCCTGCTGTAGGTTGTGTACTGTTATATTACAGGTGGGGCATCTTTATTTCAGACTTCATTTCAGACATTTTCATTTTCTGTTTGGATTACAGACTGCAACACACTTTTGTAATCAAGCAATACTTGCAAACACTTTTGCACTGTTACTTGCACATTTTATTACTTAGTGACTACACTGCACTCTTTTGCTAACTGTCATACTTTTATATTTCTTTACAGTTACTGGGAGTGGATTACTGACCTGCCTGGTGGCGCAACAGCACCAGCCTATCGCCATAGGCTCTGCGGTTTGCAGAACGGACACCTGCAGCTGTAATATAAATTAAGTAATATTGGAATACACATCTCCATAATATCAGCTAGTTTAATTTCTTACATACATGATCAAATGTAACTTACTCAGTAGTGGGGCGTTGGGCATTTGCCAGGCCTCCTGGATCCAAAGGTTCAATTGGTCCTGCTTGCATCTCTTCAGGTCCGCATGGTGGTGACGGACCTGCTCACCAGTCCTTGGAATCCCTGTGGCACTGGTGAGATCATGAGCCAACCAGTCCCACGCCTCAGTCCTTTATGCTCCCCACAGGACCTGTCCCTGCATGAGTTGGGCCTCATGATTGTGGACTAGGAGCCAGACCATGTATCTGGACTCCTCAACGCCCCACCTCTGTGCTCGAAAGCAACTACCCTCTCCTACTCCTGACATTCTGGCTGCAAGTCAGTTCTACAATCGTTTATGCTGTGTATTCCGCCACGGGCTTATATATGCCGTTTTTCCCACACTTATCTGTGATTGGCCATTTTGGAATTGTATCACCTTCACAAAACCTGCTTTGTCATGCTCCACTTTCTATTCATTCCTATATATTTGCTATTACTGCGTTTCTAAGTACAGTTGTTGTGGCTTAGTGGTTCAGTACCTTGACTATGGTGCATGGTATCCTGGGTTCGAACCTGGCCACTGCTTTTTATATTTTATGACTGTCTAGACAGGCTAGGGGATGTGTCTGTGTAAAGGCAGTTTTGTTACAGCTTGCTCAACGTTGCCAGTTGGTTAGCTTGTTAGCGCGGTGCGCAGCTCCGCGCAAATGGGGTACGCTGGTTTACGCTTCATTTGGCTGTTAGCACACATATTATGCTCAGCTCAGCTAGGTTTGGCTGTCAGCACGCATATTACGCTCAGCTCAGCTAGGGGCACACAGTTTCAGCGTGTTAAACCACTGCTCACCTAAGGGCACTCATTTTACACCTGTTAAACCACTGTTCACCTATGGGCACTCATTTTGCACCTGTTAAACCACTGCTCACCTACGGGCAGATCACTCACCTTGTTAAACTGTAGCTCAGCTATAGTCACATCTCGCATTTTTTGTTGTTTTCTTATCTCACATTTCTTCAAAATAAATGGACTATTTCATTACATTTAACACAAAATATAATTTTATATGTGTACATATTTGTCAGGGACTTGTTTCGTGCTTATTTCACTAAAAATAAAAATTGATGTTGTGGGGGCTCGAACCATGAATGCTTGCTCTTCAGCCGATGTCTCTACCGCTATGCTATTGCTTCTTGGCTTACTTTACATATTTAGTTCTTATATCCTTTTCCACTGACTACTAACTGTGGCTAAGCTACGCCCCGCAAACGAAAGTGCACTCACGGGTAAACATCTTTACGATTTAAAAAAAATATATAACATGTTCATTTATATATTTTATGTTCATAGTCTGTGGGGGCATGTGTTGTGTTGTGTTTATTCACATTTCCATGGCCTCTGTCGTGGGTGTTTACTTTGGGCACTTTTACTCTTCTGGGGGCGTGTCCACTTGCAGGGCTCGCCTCACACGCCCCTACTGTCTTCCATGGACCGTGTTAGCCTTAGGTGTGATTCAGCATGCTCGCATGAATATGCAGAGCATGCTGACATCACTCCATTTAACTGCAGCCTCCATGTAAGAGTTATAACTCTTACACGGAGGCTTCGTGAATCCTGCCCTATGACTTTTGTTTTTACATAAAAAAGTGTTAGAATGCATCTTTGTGCATGCAAACGCTCTTTTTCTTTGCAAAAATAAAAGATGATTTGTAGCAATTTCTTTAGAAAAATACAAACTTCTGAACATGAAAGTTTAAGACACTAATGTAGAATTTACAGCATGAATATTAAAATGCTAGCAGGAGCTGTGTATGTCACTCTGGGAAGCAAATTTAATTAGAATGCACTACCATGTCTGCAAACTTGTGAAACAAATATTTAATTGTCAATCTTTTAAATTAAATGTTTGGCAGGAAAACTTGCTTTAAACTTTTTAGTCAAAGGGATACACAGAATAATCAGACTCATAATATGAGGACAGGAGTGTGATAACATGAATGGACAGACTGGTGGGAGATGGCTGAATGAAGAAGATGTTCTGGGGACTAATTACCTGGTAACTCAGGCAAACTAAGAATAGAGTGGAAGGTATCAGAGTGAGAGGCATGGAAGCACAAGGGAGGGGAAAGTGGCAAGGCAAACATAAAGCAGAGGAAGGGCCTGCAAATCCTACATATTGGGATGCACTGGGATTGTGAAGAAGATAAATAGCAGGAGCCAGTAAAAGGTGGAGCTGTAAGCACAATTTAGTTGCCCCACTGTCACAACGGACAGTTCACGATAAGCATCAATCTTGAAGCAACACCCACAATATTGTTACATTGACTTTGTGTTTACCTTTAAAGCCTGTGACTGAAGTAGGCTGAACGCAGAAGAAAGGAGTGTTCTCTTTTTCCTCCTGCTTTCTAATGTTTTGATGAATAAACATTCATGGGATTTAAATTTTGGAATAATGATGTAGTACTGCCAGTAGTTAGCAGCAGTTAGTCAAATACATTCTCGGCTGCACATAAATGGCATCGGATTTGAGCTAAAGGGCACTACAGAGCTACATTGACTTGCTGCCTTCCTTTAAAGCATGCCAGAGAAGTAAACAAGATGGTGCCAGATATGTTCCCTTTTCCCCTTGATCTTTATTTCACTATTTTTAATAAATATATTAAGTAATTTAAATGGCCAACAATGATGCAGAACTGCAGGGCTTTTTTAAAGTTCATGAAATCAGAAGCACAGCAACAAAAGAACGTGCCCTTTCATTTTCATGCTATACACTAATGTATTAAGAATTATTCTTTGGTGATTTAAATGTGTTAATAAAGGCGCAGGGTTGTTTAAAATTTGCAAGATAGACTTGGTTGTTCATGAATGGGATTAGATTCTTGCTATAAGGCATAACAGTGTTGCACTGACCCGTAGTCTTCCTTTAAAGCTGACCAGACAATTAAATGGACTGGGCTTTGTTTTCCTTTCTTGTTTTTTTTTTTTTTCTCATTTGATTATTGTCTAATAATGACATTTTGCCATATAAATGTCTTAATAATGATGCAAAATGGTATACAAACTGCAATGTTTACCAAAAATGTATATTTCCAAGTGCTGTGATGTTGCATGAATCTCATGGATGTACTTAAAACTATCAAACATAGCATGGACTAGAGACTGGGAAGATGTACTTATTCATTGTGCTATTCAGCTTATGTGGTATACAAAACTAATATTTGTTCAAAATAGGGAGGAAAATAGGAGGATAGAGAAAATAAGAATGGAAAAAAGGGGGCAAGCGTATGTTAAACCGAATTGTAATAATATCCACTGAGACAGCAGCAATGGTTGGACCCAAAGGAAGTGGTTCAGAAAAATGAAATACAAGGGAGAAAATAATAATGAAAAATGTAAAAAGAAAAAGAAAATGAAAGATTAGCTGGAGGGAAGAAACAAGACTATTCTGAGAAAGGTTTGTAGTGTCACAGAAATGACAGGAGGAAGGGTGGTGTGGAGAGGTGGCATGAAATGAGTAAATATGATTCCTACCAATGAAGCAAAAACTGTAAATATGTATGCAGCTTGGCAGACTCATTTGGGTGGAAACAAGAAAGAATCAAGAAGAAGAAATTGCAAACAAGAGATAGATAGCAGAGAGCAGAATGGTTTAAAGAAGGAAAGAGGAAATGTAGCCAAGGACAAAAGGAAAATGGAAAAAGGAAATGATGTGAGGTTAGGGGAAGGGACACTGAGCAGAGATAGTGGGATAAAACAGCAGCCCAAAATTATATGTGTAGAGCCAGCATGTAAAATGATATAGGTGAAATTATGGATGGAAAGATGCAAATAGCATCCTAGAATGTAAATGGGAAAATACTTTGGTCAAAAAAGAAATGGTAATGAAATATATAAACAGAACAAGACAGCAGTTTTGGGCACTGCAAGAACCTCACTTCAAGACAAAGGAAGATGTTAGTTTAAATAGAGGTAGGTTTAGGATACTAACTAGCTACTCATAGGCAAACAATAGACAAAGAGGGATGGCTTGGTTAATGAAGAGGTAAGTTTTTTTTTTTAAATCAATGAGGTGCTTGTAGGTATGAAACGTAATTTGCAGGAGTGAAAGGGTGGTTGAAAGGGATATGCCTGCCATTAGTCTCTGTCTGTTTCCCACCAAAGACCTCAGTTAGAGCCCTAAAATAGATTTGAACAAAATTAATAGCATTTCAGAAAGGGATATACTTGATTATAAGAGACTGGAGTGAAGTTATAAGTAGGAAGGATGTAGCAGAAGGATCAAGTAGTAGACAGCTTAGCAAAAAGGGGGATTTCTAGTGACATTCATGAAAACAGTAGGGTGGAAGGATGTATGGAAGCTTGGAGATTGGGGAGGAACTGAAGGGGGATCATGTGTATGTCCTATCAATATAAAAGCTGGTCAAGCATAGACAGAGGGCACATCAATGGTGAAAATAAACTGGATATAGGGAAAGTAATCTGTGAACCTATTAAATTATCTGATCATGCATTATTGATGATAGCGATCAGAATAAGATAGAGTTTTTGGAAAGGCATTGAAGGTCCAAGTTTTCTATTTCAAGAAGAAAAGAGGAAAGATAAGTTAAGAACTATCATAAAGTTAAGAGCTATCATAAGGATGTGTAAGAGGACAGAGAGGGGAATTATGGGATAAAAGGAAAAATGAAGTAAAGAAGAAAATACAGGAATGAGCTAGACTGAACCAAGACGCAGATGGAGGAATGAATGGCTGAAGGGATTAGGTTAATTACAACACATCGAAGTAAAAAACAATGGAAATAATTAATTAGGGAAGGGAGATAAAGCATATATTACAAGAATGGGAAGACAGGAAAATATTAGAAAGGAGGGTGGGATCGGCAAAACTATACATTAGCTCATCTTCATAGGCAATTAAAGCATTGGTGGTAAGACTGTGCCAGGAAGAGCTAGAGAGGGAAGAGGGGAAGTTAAAATAAACACTGGAAAAAATAGATTTGTGAGATATTAACAGAATTTCTGCTTAGATGGGGATAAAGGAAGTGTAAAAGAGGAAAGAAGAAATAATTTTCTCCAAATTTTAACCAAAATTAAGAAGAGTGATTCCTAGAATGTTAGAGCCCTTTTCACTGAAATAAACAAACAACTCATGAATGTAATAGAATCCACCAAAGCTAGGTTTGTGGCTAAATAACTACACAAGCCAAAGATGATCACAAGACCTTCTTTAGTTATGTTAAGCAGAATTTAGCAATGCACTGAGGTGAATGTGAATGATGTTACCTACACAGAGGCTGAAGGTATAGCTTCCTATTGGCTGATAACTTTAGCTGTAACCTTAACCTTCTCTCCTCCTTCATCTGTCCTTCAAGATAAATCTGAAATTGGCTTGCCTCAAGCTATCACACATGACAAAATCCTAAAAGTGCTATCAGAAGCTAAAAATACTTCATCAGTGGGTCCTGACAATATCCCTTCTTGCATTTTAAATAGAATGAAGCACAATTTAGCCACACCCCTAACAGCACTGTCAAGTCTCAGCCTCCATTCAGGTTTTGTACCAAGTGAATGGAGAACAGCTACAGTCATTCCCCTGCATAAGGGGACCTTCCACAGACACAGTCAATTACAGACCCATAAGTTTGAATAGCTTCATAAAAAGCCATGAAAAGACTTATCATGGAACTAATCAGTAAGGACACAGGGCACTTCCAAATGCTGGACCTATCTCAGTTAGGATTTGACAAGGGAATTTTATTCTTTCTCAGCCTGGTGGACTTTTTGGAAAAGTTCACAGAAGTAATGGATGATGGTAAAATGATGCACACATCATTCCTCAACCTGGAAAAAACTTTGGATACAACCCCCCACTGAGGTACAGTAGAAAAGCTATATAAACTGAGAATAAACTCCTATGTCCCCCACTGGATTGCCAGCTGGTTCACAGATAGGATGAAGGAAATCAAAACAGGGGAAATGACCTCCACCAAGACACTAGTCACCAGTGTAGTCTCCCAGGGTTTTGTACTAAGACCTCTGCTATTTGACATCTACTTTTCTGAACTAAAAGCCAATACCAAAGAGGTCTGGCTGACTAATTTTACAGATAATTGCAAGCTAGGACCAGTCATTGAATCCTCAGATGATGTAGCCATACTGCAGAATGGTTTGTCTCAAATAAATAACTGGTGCCAAAACCATAGACTAAAACTAAATGTCAAAAATGCATTATTGTATCACACTGACAATATGTCCATAAGGGTTGACCCAATTGCTTGGGATTTGGGAACTTATGTGGATAGTGATCTAACTTTAGTCCAACATCTGTCCATTGTCTTAAGAAATCCTTCTACATTCTCCAGGTCATAAACAAAGGGATTGTATCTAAACCAATGGATGTCATTGTGTCATTTACTCAGCTGTCAAAAGGCTAGTCATTATGCCCCTTTTGAAATATATCTGTCCAGACACATGCAACAACTGGAATACCCACAGAGATACCTTTCTAAAAGGATACAAGGCTTAAACAATATGTCCTACATGGACCAACTCAAAACCCTGCCACTTTACTCAGTATCGTACAGACTGCTAAGAGGTGACCTGTGTCTGACATACAAGACATCTTCCAGCCCAATACTGATGGATGCACTGCACATCAGCAACTCAGATGGCATCAGAAATACTTGGTACAGGGTCCTAGAGAACATCAAAAGTATGGTTTGGAAGGACAGGTATACCTCACCATGAATACCACTGCTCTGGAACAGACTCCTCATCTACATAAAACAAAACTCATTCCTGTCCATATTTAAGCACAGCTTGGATCTATGGATGGGAAACAGTAAATCCACCCCAGGACTGTAAATCTACCCCAGGACTGTTTCCTACACAATTAACAGATACATGCAGCTCCTACATGCTTTATCTCATGCATGGGTCTCTTCAAATTATCTATGGTGTGGTCCTAGTTATTATGATTAGGGGTAACATGTAAATATCACCATGGGATGGGTAAGGTCTCTCTAACACCAAATGGTATAGTTGGAGATAGTGCTGAGTATAACAAAAGAACTTTGGAAGTAAGTGTGAAGGCAGTTGTAGAAGAAAAGGGAGAAGTAAGAGCAATAAAGAAATAACGAGTGTATACTGAAATAAGCTTAGTGTTGTGATCTTTGAAAAATGAAATTTTGCCAGAAGGACAAAATAAAAGTTACCAGGGGGGGGGGCAAAAAAGATGAATAAAAAGACTACAAAGATTAATTAAATTTGCAAACATTGGCACTTGTTGAGATTGATTGTAAATTGTAAGACATAAGAAGGTAAAGAAAGGATGACTGATCCAGCCGTCACTGAAAAAAGTAATGGCATTATGCTTGAGGACTGCCAATGTTTGTATAATGTGCTGATAAATAAAGTACTGTGCTTAAAAAAAATAATAAATTGAGATTTAATACAAGCCCTAAATATCTTTACTGATTCAACCAGGGGATAAGATCATTTAGAGAATCTTGAAGGCATAACTGTGATGTTTAAGGAAACCTTTGGGAGGTGGCAAATAGTTTTATTGATGATACTTTTGTATTTATTGTGACTTTGTTTCTGTGTGCGCAGTTCAAAATATCTGTAAAAGCTGGTGTACAGTTTTTGTTGCATATTATTAAAACGGGGGCTGACTTTAACAGAAGTATGCTGTCAGTGCAGATAGTAATAAAGACAGTAGTCCTTGTTAAAAAAATTAATAATAATTGAAAATCAGCAGTAGCCCCTAATACTGATGCCGACTTATTTACATATGGACAAATAAATCAGAGTGTATGAAGAGGAGAAGTTATAGGTAGTATCAACACTAACGAGGTATGCAATACTGGGGAGCATGCTGATCTCGAACGCTATTAATATTATGATCCATATTAGTCCAGGTTTCAGTCTGGATGTAGTATATAGACAGGCCATATTTCGGTTTAAGACAATCACCTATTGGTGTAAGATCATGATATGTTTTTCTTGCATTCCCGATTCATTTCTCCTGAGTTTTTGATGCAGCTAATCATAGGACCAAGTACTTAAACAACTGCGGTTTCTATGAAGTGGTACTGAAGCTGATTGCCTCCAGCTCTTGTTGGTCACAGAAAGTACTTTCAGGACTTGCCTCCTCCTCTTCTTTTTACCCCCTTGACTGTGGTGTACAACAGAGTTGCATTATGTACCATGAGTGGCTCACTGTATGTATATTGCACTTAAATGAAAGAGAACTAATTTAAGGATGTGCTGAGTTTCCCCTGCGATGCTCATTATACATCCCTGTACCTCTTCTCCACTCAGGATACTACATCAGCCACATATTTGGTGACAGCCAATCCTGACTGCATTCATCAATGGAGTGTACATAGTTTGTTTAAACTCGGCACATCAGTGGAACTTATTGTGGCTATTCATAACACACTTAGGCACTTCTCCAACTTTAAAACTTGATATATATATATATATATATATATATATATATATATATATATATATATATATATATATATATATGTGTGTGTGCGTGTGTGTGTCTGTGTGTCTGTGTATCTATGTATCTGTATATACATGTATATATACATATATATAATATATATATATATATATATATATATATATATATATACATATATATAATATATATATATATATATATATATATGCGTATGGGTCTACTTTGATTCACTGAAAACTCATTTCACTGAATTTCAAAACACTTACACCAAATCCCTGAAAGCTGAAATCACTGAAAACTAATTTCACTGAAAAACATTTCACTGAATGTAAGTACTGTTGAGCAAATAAAACATATATGCCTTTTCCCCCACTGTAGTGTGATCTTGGATTTAGTATATATAGTTAGGGGGGTTAGGGGGGCACAGCCCCACACACTGGGGGTTTAGGGGGGGCCTAGCCCCCACCTACTTTTGGTTTTATATTGTTAGCCTTCAGTGAAATGAGATTCATAAATATAAAAGCTAAATTGGTCTGTGCCCCCCTCAACTATATATACTAACTCCAGGATTGCATTACAGTGGGGAAAGGGCATGTATGTTTTATTTGCCCAAAAGTACTTACATTCAGTGAACTGTGATTCAGTGAAATGAGTTTTCAGTGATTTGAGTTTTCAGCGATTTTTTGAGGGTGAATTGAAATTCAGTGAAATTAGTTTTAAGTGAATCAAAGTAGACCCATATATATATATATATATATATATATATATATATATATATATATATATATATATATATATATATATACATATGGGTACATATCACTTCACCTAAAACTCATTTCACCTAAACTCATTTCACCAAAATCAAATCACCTAAAATTAATTTCACTGACAAGTAGTACGATAAGGCAAGTCAAAGGTATATGTCCTTTTCCCCACTGTAGCGTGATCCTGGTGTTAGTATATATAGTTAGGGTGGGTGTGGGGGTGCAGCCCCCCACATTGGGAGGTGTGGGGGGCATAGCCCCTCATTTACTTTGGTTTTATGGTGTCTGGTTTTGTTTTTCATTAGTTGGTAAAAACAAACTAGGTGTGGGGCTATGCCCCACACCCCCCCTTAACATATATACTAACAACAGGATCACACTACAGTGGGGAAAAGGACATATACCATTGAACTGCTTTAGAGTACTATTTTGTCAGTGAAATGAGTTTTAAGTGAAATGAACTTTAGGTGATTTGGTCTTGGTGAAATGAGTTTAGGTAAAAAGAGTTTTAGGTGAAGTGATACATACCCATATATGTGTGTGTGTGTGTGTGTGTGTGTGTGTGTGTGTGTGTGTGTGTGTGTGTGTGTGTGCGTGTGTGCGTGTGTGTGTGTGTGTGTGTGTGTGTGTGTGTGTATAGATGTATGTGTGAGTGTGTGTGTGTATATGTATATATATATATATATATATATATATATATATATATATATATATATATATGTATATATATATATATATATATATATTATATATATATACATATATATATATATATATATATATATATATATATATATATATATATATATATACATATACATATACAGATTTGCTGTATCCAGGACTGTTGTAAGCTTCTGAGCTTTGCCAAAGTCTGCTCTTCAGTTTTTCCTTTGATCTGCTAGTTCTCTCCTCTCCTTCACTTTTACAGGCTTATTAGTCTAGCACTTTACCAGACTTCTTGTAGCAATTATTGTAGCACACAAAAGTGCTACCAGCACTAAACATTCTACAAGGAAACAGCTCCAGTACTAATTATTAATGCCCAACCCTCCAGGTATGTCTAAAGGTCAGTTTTCTGTGCTTTCTTTTATTAACTTGGTGAACTTGGGCATCCTGAGGCAATGTAGCAACTACCTTATGTATACCGACATCCCTCTCCTCTTACCGCCCAACACTCAGACTTGTGAGAGATGCACTTATATATACAAATTGGAAGCCATGTACTCTCCAGCCAAGACTGAAATAGCTGGTCAAGAGGAGAAGGTCAACACTTGCACCACACCACATTGAACACATAGCCCTCCAAAACACACACCAGCAGTACCTTCACATGAAAACACAAAACACACATCCACCTTTGTGGAGGCTCTCAGTAAAAATCTACCCAAACAGCAAAGGCCTCCAAGGCAGAAACGCACTCGACCAACACAACACAACACAACACAACACAACACTAATCATGAGACACATAACGCTCCTAAACAGTGTGCCACTCAACCAAAGCCCCTAAGGCAAAACAGCATGCCCAACACACTAGTCATAGGTGATTCTATAGTGAGGCATACTGATGTCCCACTCACTAGGTTGAATAAGGAGAAAGTAACAGTCAGCTGCCTGTCAAGTGCCAGGATCCATCACATAATGCACGCACTAAGGTCTCTCAACAATAGGTACAAATATAACTCTGTCTTTGTACATGTGGGTGTGAATGACCTGAGACATACCTCCCTGGACTACATGAAAAGAGACATGGAGGAGCTTTAGGGATTATGTAGCGCAGATGGGTATGATCCTAGCCATCAGCAGCATCCTACCATCACCCAGAATGATAGCACAGTACAAGCAGAAAATGATTGATTTCAACAATTGGCTAAGTTTCTGGTGTCATTCTAAGGGGATCCAGTATCTGTCTGCTTGGGATGACATGATTGACAGACCTCGATGCTTTGCCACAGATAGTCTGCATCTGTCACCCCCTTGTCTTCTGGATACTGGTTAAGGATTTTGCCACCCCTATAGTGCCTTTTTAGGCAGTATTCCAAAGACCAAATTACCACTGTAACAGCTAAAAACAAATACAATCTGAGGGTCATGCTGCTCAACGCTAGAAGTTTAAATCTCAAAATGCACTCAGTCTAAGCACTCTTTAAAATGAAGAACATCGACATTTGTGCTGTAACAGAGACCTGGTTCAAGGCAACAGAAGGCACCACTGCACTACCAGGCTATAACTCATTCCACACCTTTCGACCCCAGAACTTGGACCAAGGCTCCAAAGGCAGTGGTGTTTCCATATTCATAAAGGATGCACACACCTCCAGACTGGTAGCCCAACATAACACATCAGAGATACTTCAGGTTCAGCTAACATTGGGTAAGACAGTGATTCAGGTCTTAGCCTGCTATAGGTCCCCAACCATGTCCCAAGACTCACACTCCATGTTCCTAAGCACCCTGGAGAATTTAGGGTCCAACCTAACACTCTCATACTGGGCAACTTCAACTACCCCTCCATTAACTGGGAAAACTACTCATGTACCAATACACTTGCCCAATGTTTCCTAGAATTCATTAATTCCAGTGCCCTCGAACAGCTCATTCTTACTCCCACTAGAGGTAGTAACATTCTTGACCTGGTCATTTCTAACATAGGAGACCATTGCTCTACACCAATAGTCAACTTGTGCCTGGTTAGATCCGACTGCAAACTAATCACCTTGGAAATCCACATCCCCCCACAAAGGTAACAACCATGAAAAACATCTCCAAAGCTAACTTTGGGCTCCTAAAAACAGAGGTGGCTAACTTCACAACACCCATGCAAATGGAGAATAGTTGCATGACCACCAAATCTAACACCAATGCACCGTACGAACATGTACACAAATGCATGGATCTTGCCATACCCAATAGAGCCAAGATGCTCTCCTCCATAAAAAGGAAGCCAATCTGGTGGACTCCTGCCATAAACAAACTCTACAACAGAAGGAGGAAACTGATGTGGAATAAGATGAAGTCCCAAGACTGGAAAAACTCCCTTATCAGCCTCAACAAAAAGGTGAGATCCCTCATCAAATCTTCTAAAGCTAGCTATGAAAACAGAATTGCAGCAGATAGTAAAGACAACCACAAGGCCTTCTATAGTTATGTAAAGAATCTCCACAGCAACACACAGATTTGCTGTGAGCTACTGCACAATGGTACCTCCTATACCAAGCCAACAGATATTGCCAATATAGTGGCTGACAGATTCAGTGCCAGCTTTACTCCCCCCCCAAAGGACCAATCACAATACCAGTAGATTGCCAGGTGCCCAGTATTACTGCTGCACAGGTTAAAACAGCACTGTCCAAGGCCAAGAATACAGCTTCTATGGGACCTGACAATATCCCCGGCTGTGTTCTACATTAACTACAGAGTGAACTGGCACCTCACCTGTGTGCCCTGTTCAGTCACAGCCTCCCATCATGCTTTGTCCCTACCAAATGGTGCACTGCTACAGTCATCCCTCTCCACAAAAGAGGAGTAACTACAGACCCTGGGAACTATTGCCCCATTAGCCTGACTAGTCTGATATGCAAAGCTATGGAACGCATCATCATGGACCTAAACAAGGATATAGGGAATCTCCAAACTCTGAATCCCACACAGTTTGGTTTTGCGAAGGGTAGATAATGCCTGCTCATCTTGGTTGACTTTTTTGAATCAGTCACCAGAGCTGTGGAAGAAGGCAAGGTAGTTCATACAGGCTACCTTGATCTGGCCAAGGTCTTTGATAAAATTCTCCACTCAGGAATCATATAAAAACTCACTAAGCTAGGCATCAACCCCTATATCACCAGGTGGGTTGCAAACTGGCTCACAGATAGAACCCACAGTGTGAAAGTAGCTGGCTCCAAGTCAGACTGCCGACAGTCATGAGTGGAGTCCCACAGGATTCAGTCCTGGGTCCTCTCCTGTTTGGTATCTACTTCTCTGAAGTCCAGGCCAACACAAAGGGACTCTGACTGACAAAGTTTGCAGATGATTGCAAGTTGGGAGCTATTATTAACTCCCCAAATTATGTTGACATCCTACAAAAAGGCCTCACTGAGACCAATGACTGGTGTCAGAACCATGGCCTTAAGCTCAATGCCAAAAAAATGTGTCATCATCCCCTTTGGGAAAAACCTGGTTCCCATAAATTAACATATCCATGGTAGTCCATTAAACACAGAAGGTGTTATGAGACATTTGGGAACACAGGTTGACAGCAACCTCTCTTTTGACCACCACATTGCCACTGTGGTCAGAAAGTCCTTCTGTGTGGCACATCTCATTACTAAGGGTATTTCATCCAGGAAGAAAGAGGTCATTGTCTCCCTCTACTCTTCCCTCATTAGACCAGTCATTGAGTACAACCCCAATTTGGCATGCATCTCACTAGACACCTGCAACAACTGGAGAGGCCGCAAAAGTACCTCACAAAGAGGATCCTAGGCATTAAACACTTGTACTATATGGACAGTCTCAAAAAACTCCAACTATTCTCTGACTCATATTGCCTACTTAGAGGTGATCTCTGCTTGACTTACAAAGCCATGTCTGACCAGCTCTGTTAGAAATGCTACAGCTAAAGAAATCCCAATCCGTCTGCACTACATGCTCCAGAGACCTCAACCTCATTACCACGATCAACTGAACATGCTGGAGGGGCAGTTTCATAACACATAGACTGCCCATGCTATGGAATAGACTTCTCATACATTTCAAACAGAGCACCTCACTGGCCCTCTTCAAGAAAAATCTTGATGAGTGGATGTGAAAATTCACCACAGGGATCACTCCAGTGGCTATACTCAACAGAGGCACTGGGAACTAAGATTGGGTGACACGATGTCAGGGTAATCCTTTGGGCTAGGCTTGTAAAGGCTCCAGGGCCATTAGTCTAGAACACACCTATGAACCTATGAATATATATATATATATATATATATATATATATATATATATATGTAGATGAAAATCTGAATTTGTGTTAAAGATGTTTAAACTTGGGAAATTCCCTGATGACAAAAAGATGCTTAGAGACCAAGTGGCACTTACTATTGAGTCATTGTGTTTTCATCTAAGGAACATTGCCCCCTTAAATACCCTACTGCACCTAAGGACCTAGCTGTGGTTGTAAATGTATTTGGATTCTTCTTGCCTGGATTACTGAGGTCCCATATAACTGGGCTTCCCAACTTATAAATGGATTACTTGCAGCTGGTGTTGAATTTTGACACCTGACTACTCCTGAAAGGCATTTATCATTACCATCATATTTACTGTCTCTCTCTGATCTCTCTTTATCTATAATACTCTTCTTATAGTTATTACTTGACCCTGTATACCATGGGTCTCCCCTATCTCAAAGAATTTCTAATACACCATTATTCAGTTCACATCACTGACTTAGCTATCATGGAACTGTTGCTAATTTCAAAGGTATGGCCCTGGAAACATATTCTTTTATAGGTTCATAGGTTCATACTAGGCTATCTGCCCTAGGGCATTTATAAGCCTAGCCAGAGTGTGTTTGGCTTTCACCACCCATTTTAAATTAATTTTGCTATGCCCTTTTTCGAGGTTAGTATACTGTGCCTCTGTCTAACAGTGACACAGAAGTGATACCCGGGGTAAACCTACGATCTCCCATCCACTCATCAAGATTCCTCTTGAAGAGAGTCAATGAGGGACTCTGCCTAACCTGGATTGGGATTTTATTCCAGAGTGAAGGGAGCCTCTGGGTTATGAATCTGTCCCTCCAGCATGTCCTATTTCTTTCACTGCTGAGGTTCAAGTCTCATAGGATTTAATTTAAGTTTGCATTAATGTTATCTTACTTTTGAAATCTATTGTCCCAGTAGATTAGGGAGTGCCCTAATTCATAAGGTTCCAGAAGGTCCCTAAAATACTTGCTTCAAAATTATTTTTAATTCTTAACCTTAGCACCATTTAGTATTTTATTATCTTTGGTCTAGCTTATTACAGATAAGTGTGCATTTTACTATATGCCTGTTTTGATTCCTTTTATGCTGTGCATAGCAGTAATCCATTAAATGTGA